>NW_004567114.1:54463697-54554055 GCF_000260355.1 Condylura cristata | reverse complement strand
AGACAGACAGACAGATAGATGAGAGATGCAGAGATGGGTGATAGCTAGTTAGATTGTTACTAAATCGTTGACAAACAGATTGATAGGCTCTTATGTCAGCACCTAGCTTCCTTACCTTGAATTTCTAAGTTAATATAATGATTTTAACTCTCTTTGCATGTGTAGAGAGTTAGACTTCTGTGAAGAGGCTTTAAAGTACAATTGTGAAGAGCTGAAATATACCTTTCAAATGTTTTACTTCCCTCCCTCTGTAGTCTCCTTTGCAGTTCCTTCAGAGCAGCTGAGGCCTTCCCACTGCTGAAGCAGGCTGAGTGTACAGACAGCATGCTAAATTTTCTCATTTCACTCCACATTCAGGAAGGTACTTACAGTGTCAGACTTCTTTTTCTAAGAGCTAGTCCCTATGCCCCTAGAAGCCAAGAGCAAACACACCCAAGAAACTTTAAAGTGCTGTATGTGACATAATGCTTGCTCTCAAGGAGCTTATATCGTGGTCGTGACAGAGAAGCAAAAAAGGACAAAGATAGAGCATAACAATTGGCTGTAAGTATTAGGGACTGGACGAGTAATAGTAACCAAAAAGGCAACAGTCCCTGGTGAAAGAACAACAAACAAAAGAGGGGTGAGAAGAGAGGGGCTGCCCTTTATTAAGCCAGTAAGAGAGCTGAAGTAACTCTGATGGTCAAGTCCCCTCCTGTGACAAGGCCACAAGATAATGCACTACTCTCCTACTAAGGGTTTCCAAAGGCAGCGACTGACAGTGTTGCTGGAACTTCTCAGGCACTCAGTCACATTCGTCTGAACCTTAATCATAATAAACATAAACATTTATGTGTGCTTTTTATGTAAGGCACAATGCTAAGCACTTAAGATGATGTATCCCGTTTAATTCTCACACCAATCTTATGACATTATTATCACCCCATTTCAGTAGGTGGAATTTGAGACAGAGTGATGTCAAGCACTCTACAGAATGATGCAACTGGAATTTGAACAAAGCCTGCCTTTCAACAGATCCTGTTCTCTTAATCACGCCACTATATAGTTATAAAGACTTCATAATAGGTAAGAATCCCAAAATTTTGTTAAACTCTTGTTTTGTTCTTATGTACAAAGCTAACATTACCTAGCCCCAGTCATCTGCCAACTGAAAACAACCACAGCTACTAAACAAATATGCTTTGTGCTGAGGCCCATTTTAAATGGATAACTTGAGGCTCCAATTAAAAGTCATAACCACACGCATCTCAGGTGTGGGTCAAATTGTACATTTTCTTTCTTTCTCAGAGCACAGTCTGAGTTTCAGCGATGGAACTATTTAAATTCTGTGTTGTTGGTGGCTTTTTGTTATATTTCTTGTAATGCAAAGCATAACCTATTCCACCCACTCAGAAAGTCAGCAAACTTAAAGAGATAAGTCCCTTTGCAATGATGCCTCAGAGGAAGTTTTTTTCCTCCCTGAGCTTATCAGAGAGAACAATATGGGTTTGGTTCTGGATCAGGTGGTCATATTAGAAGGTGCATTAAAATGCAGGCTGACAAACAAGAGCAAATGCAAAATTATCGTCCTGTTCTGCTCCTGACTGCACTGTGGAGAATGGGATTTCTCTGTATTCATGCCACCAGGGCCTTACATGGCATGGTTTAATTGAGGGTCAATATGTGGCTGAACTGGAGATTGTAAGCTGTGTTCAAAAATTAAAACTGACCGGACATGAATGTTGGTTCCCACCTGCATGGTCCTCGCAGTCCACAGACTCAATTTTCCACATGAAAATCTCTGCTCCTTCCCAGCACCCCATCTCTGGTCACACTTCTTCTGCAGCTCCTAATTCAGTAAGAAACCCAGCAGCCACATTCATCTAAGAATCCCTGTGCAGGGCGAATGATCAAACGCCTCCCCTATGTGAATAAATTGGTTGCACCCAGAGTAAGAAAATCTGCTGTATATTCTTAAAAGGAATGTGACCAGAGCGTGTGTGATTTACAAACTATCCAGTGTTTTCACTGTGACATGAAAATAAATGGATTTGGTCCCTATTGTAGTGCAGCTCTTTCTCAGGGTCTGGAGGGGCTGCCCGCCTAGCCCTGTGGCATGACCTTGTGAGAGCGGGAGAAAGCAGCTACCTGGGGGGCTCCCTTTTTTAAAAGCCTTCCGTGTTCTGAAGAGCTCTGCTTCTTCATTTTGTTTCTCCTGTATGTGTTACATGTCACCCGTTGGTGCTGCCTCCTGCTGCCTCATTGTTCACTGCTGGGTTGTGCAACGGCTCTATCCTTGGGAAAGGTGCTGTACAAATTGCACAGTGGATATCTCATTGTGCAGGGGTCTGGGCCGGGCCACGAAGATCTCACAGCATTAGCAACTGGCATGCCTCCAGCTTGGGAGGTAGGAGGAGGAGGCTCCTAACTCCTCAGGCTTTGAACAAATGAGTGAAATGCAAGCCCAGAGTCATGAAGAAGGGGAAAGCATGCACAGAGCTCAGAGAAAGGCAGGCCCAGGGGTAAGCAGCACAGAAATCCTCCATGCCTCCCACACTGCAGCTCTTCTTTTGTTAGTGTGGAAATGGCTTTGTGCTGTTCCTAAGATGCAGGAGGCTTCTCTGCTTCTCTGTCTCTGATCCCATGGTTAACAAATGCTTCCATGATGTGTTTAGACTTGTCCCCAGGAAAAGGGCAATGAAGTCTGTCCCCTCTGGGCAAGACCAAATGGAACAATGGGGCAGAGAATTTAGCTGCTTTCATGACAGGTATCACCAAAGAATTTGTTGTTTTGAACATTTAGTGGTCTGTATGTGACTAAACTGTTAGATCTTTGAAAGTGAAACACAGATCTTGGTACAGTTTTCAGAAATCCGGGGTCTCCAATGGAACCATACTGGACATATTCACTGCTTAGCTGAAGATATGATGTTTGTATTTTTGTAACATCTTTAAGTCAAATACTTCATAGGACTGTATCTGGAGATAATCTTTGGAGTGAATGATTTCTGAGTTTTCCTTAACTGTTCTTAAACCCAGAAGCTCAGCAAACTTGCTCTAGGACTAGCTTTTACACTTAATTAATATTTATTAATCACCTACCAGCAATAAAACACTATGCTGGGTGCTTAGGGGAAGATGAACAGTGCCTGATTCTGCTTTCAATCATTTTATAATCTCGTAGAGGTTATGAGCCTCCCAAACTGGCTACAATATCAAATAGAAAGAGGTCTGAATTATAGGCCCTGGAAGACCGAGGTCATTTTTAATAGAAGTGACTAGAGAAAGATTCCGATCGGACTTGACTTTGAGTCAAGTTTAGTGAATGGGTAGAATGCTGAGGAGCAGAGATGAGGGAAAGAATTATATAGGTAGATGAAAAAAAAAAAAGTATGCAGCTGGGTCAGAATGAGTAGTGGAAGATTATCAAATCCTCTTGAATTTCATTTGATAGGTGACAGGAACGGAGGATATGAAAGGCCATTACTCAGGGGACTGCCATAGCAAATAATATTTAGGAAGACACATCTGGAACCAGAGGCAAATGGGCCAGCGAGGAAGCAAGTGCTAGTTCAGGTAGAAACAAAATGGGCTTCAGTGAGAGTGGAGAAGAAAGAAGACAAATGTGAAAGGCAGGGATGCGAGCAGGCATGGATTTGTGCCAGAACGCACAGCCAGCACGGCTCTTGGCCTGGGTGCTCAGCCATATCTAACAGCACGAGGAGAATGAGCCAGACAAAGAAGACAGGGAAAGAGGATTGAAATCAGCAGTGAGTATACTAAGTGACCAAAAAGAAGAGCAACGTCTTTCCAAATAAGAACGTAGAGCTTACAGCATATTGAATGCTGTGAAGTCAATGATAAGAATGATAAATAACCACAGGGATTCAAAATTGGGAAGTCATTGTTCACTGCCCAGAAGAACTGCAGATTAGAAACATTATAGGGGGAGGAAAAGTAGGGAAGCAGACTCTCTGCTCACTCGCTGTCTGGAAGATAATCTTATAGAGCACCTTGGTGAAGAGAGAAGGAAAGTAAGCACTGCTACAGGGATCAGTAACTCAGTAATGTCACAGGCATGCCCTTCTGGAGGGTATTTTGGAGATACAAACTCTCCATGGAACCTCTTTTGACCCTGCAAGGACATTTCTTGACATTTAGTTTAAGGAAATACATATTGTTGATCATTTAAGGCTATCTGCAAGGACAGATAGTTTTTATTCAATGGTAAAATTTGAAGTCACCTAAATGAATGATACTACTTCTTCCAAAGAACATAGAACTACATAGTGCTATGAAATTTATTGTACTAGAAAAGAAATGTTACAACACAGACAAGTGCTTATAATTTTTCAACTTGGAAGTACAGTGAGTTTTGGTTTCATTTTTAAATGCAATTATGTACAATAACACATGTATGTATACACACATATAAATGTACATACATGCACATATATGCATGTAACACATCCATATAATGGTAAGTGCCTATGCATGCGTGCAATTATGAGAGATAGAGTCAATCCTATTTGCCTATTCCAAGCCACTTTATATTCCTCTCTACCTTGTTTTCTGTCTCATGTGCTCTCTGATTTAGGGCCCGTGGAACCAAGGGCAAGAGAGTGGAGGGGGTGAGTTGGGAGTGGGGTTGCATATGCATTTCCTCAACTCCACCCTAGTCTGCTTATACAGGTCTCTTTAAACTCATCAAAGTGCTCAGCTTCTCTCCATGCAGCTTTTCTATGAGGTTCTCTCCTTCTAGGTGTCAACACTACTGGTTTTCCTCATTTCTTCAGGGTGGAAGAACCTTCTACAGGTTAACTTCAAGTCGGAAACAGATATTGTATACTCTGCCTCACATTTACCATACAATCTCATCCCCACTTTAAAGTTGTCCCTTTCTTGAACTCTGATTTATTCCAACTTGAGTTTGGCTAATTGGAGTGAGACCCTAAACAATATGTGATATTAATTTTTATCAAGATCATTAGTTCTACTTAACCTCTCAAGTTTGCCATGATAAATTTAATTTGATTTGTTTTTTGCTGCTTAAAGTTTATCTATCTTTAGGGACCCTCTTTAAGGAAAATAATGTGAATTTATATAAATTTAAACAGCATGTGTTTAGGACGAGAAAATTATATACTTTGAAAACTATATTATAAATTTTACCAAGTCCAGAAAAACAGGATAATGACTTTATTGATTAACCTCTGAGATAGCTCTTTGAAAAAATTTTCTAGCATTTGTATCCACATATCCACATAATCTTTTTTTTTTTTACGTGACAGTAATGTTGTAATCATGCTTTCAGTAGAGAGAATATAATATAAGTCAATCTTTCCTTCAGTGTGGATGAGACATGTTTTGAGAGTTAAGAAAAGTTGGGCCCTCCCTGGTGGCGCAACTGGTCACCAAGCTCTCCACAGCCACTGCAGCACAAGTTTGATCCCCAGCCAGGAAGGTGACCCACATGGCGCAGCAGACCTCTCCTTTCTCACCCACTGCTCCCCTCAGCAGTGTACCTCATCAATCTGCTTGATTTTGATCAATTTTTAAGAATATTCTTAAATTTCAGAAAGCCTCTTTTTAGTATTATATCTATATACACATATACATACATGTATATTTACATATCACTTGGCACTATCATTTCATTTATATGTGTGTGTATATATGCATATATATTATATAGTAAAATGTGAAAGCATTCTTGAATATATTCCTGACAAGAGAAGTTTTCATTTTGATTATTCAACAATGATATCTTTTTTATTTATAATTTTATATATAAAGTGACTACAACACAGATTGGCTTCTGGTTCTGCATATTGAAAATTTTATCCCTCCTCTACCCACAGTCTTGTAGGAAATATGGATATAAGATATAGCTTCAGATCCTGCCCCTATAAATCCCAACCATGGTGGGATGTTATCCTGGAGCTCTGTTGACCTTGGATATAGAACAATAACTGAAGTTACACATGAACTTATGAATGTGTCCCACAGAATGTATCCCAATGACCCAAGCTATTTCTAAGTCAACTCTTCCCAAATTGTGTCCTAAAAACAATCAAGTGTACTCTCCACAGCATCTGAGTCAAGATGTTCAAGGGGAGGGTGGAATAGAAAGAGCAGCTGTTTATAATGACAGTGGTTAAAACATGTCACACAGAAGCACATGCGCATAAGAACATAATGGAAGGAATCCATACAAGTACAGAGGCCAGGAGTGTAAGTTTCATCAGCACATCTACAGCTGGGACATTCAAATCACATCTCAGAGACTCTGCTTAACTCCTTATTCCCTAGATCTAGTTCTGCACATCCTATACATTACAGGCAGTATTTTTTGCTGTACTTTTTCATTGTATAATAGAATACATAGTTTAAGCACATTTGTCTTTATGATCTATGTTTTGTCTTAGCAACAATTTGGCAAATTAAACCTAACAACTGAAAAATCTACACCTTTATTTAGGTATTCAATAAATATTTTCTTTTATATTAAAAACTGAGTAACTAATCACATCCAATAATACAAAGAAGGGTCAAATATAAAACAAAGATAATAGAAAGACTTGATGCATGGCTATAGAATAGAATAGTCAATTAAAAACTGAAAAACAAATCTAAAAGCAGTAGAGAAATGAGGGAGTGGAGAAGAGGAAAGTTGAGTGAGCATCCAAAAATTGCCTTCATTGTGCTCAGTAAGAGAAGGAAGTTAAGTCATCAGCCAAAATGAGGAGATGTTGGAGATTTAAAATGCAAGAGACCACGGAGTTATAAAAGATACTGATAAAAGTACATTATGAAATATAATTGGGTAAGCATAAACCCAAAGTTGTACAATAACTAGTTCAAAATCTGATTTTTTAATAATTCTTCCCATTATAAAATTCCATTTTGACAGTTCAACCACTATTGTTAGAGAGAACTTATCAGAAAGTTTAATGGAGAATTAACTCTCCTGAGCCATTACCAAAAGAACCAAAGTTCTCCATCAAATTTCTACAAGCATTATATGTACCAAACAAAATATGTCTGGTTAGCTCAATGCTGCCCACAGCTGAACAGCACATACCTTTACTTCAGAGCCATTCAACATCTGTAGAAAATACAAAGAAGGTCACTGTTCCTTCCCCTTCACCTCCAAAGAACTTCATTGCAAATCCTATTGCAAATGGTGTGAGGGAAAAGTGGAGAACTGCAATATTGTGAGAAGTTTATTAAACATGCTAATTTGTTTATGTCAGAGTGATGATATATCCATTATTCTAAAACTAACATGATTAGCCTCAACAATGGTGACATCTGTCAATAGAAGAGATGCCAAATTAAGAATTGATAGGTGAAAAGAAAAACAATTAAGAATGCAGTCAATTGATCTGATTTCACAAGGCCTTTGACCAATGGAGATAGAAAGCTGGGGATTAGTGATAAGGCAAGTTTCTGTCTCCTCACTTCTTAGCTTGCCACAGATCTAAAGCTGTCTGATTGCAGCTCGGGTTCTTTTTCTAATTATAAATCCCTTGACTGATAGATGCCACCACTCTGCTTCATGTCTTAGCCTGCAGGGAAAAGAGATTTGATTTCATTGTTACACTTATTAAAGAACTAACTCCATTTAACAGTGTTATCAACAGAAACTAAGTGTTAAGTGTGTGTAGGCGACTCCACTAAGCCTTATAAAATGGTCACAGACAATAGCTTCCAACATATTCCTTCCAAACAAATGTTTAATTCAGGATTCAGCACAGATATGGAGTTTCATCCTGAGTAATCATTTGATCTTCAACCTTGTTTTCCAGAGTCACAAGAATATGCTTCAGGAGAACAGAAGAGATTTTATATATAAAATATCATGAAATGTTTCCTTTCCTTAGGGTATTAAATCTCATGTCCAGTTAGTATGAACTTCTCTCATGGTTTCATTTTTTTTTTTTCTATCAAGGTAACATTGGCTGATAGCACTGTATATGATATAGTGGATAAGTTCCCACCTCTTCAGATGTAAATTATCATACCACACTTACTACCAAAGCATCCATAGTCCTTCACTATAGACAACTGGGCCTCTTTCCCCTGTCCCCTCTCTCCCCTCCCTTGCTCGTAGCCTCAATTCAACAGTCAAATTTCCAGTTTGTTTTAGTTTTGTCTGTTCCTTTATTTATTTATATTTCACATGTGTGAATATTCTGTATTTGACTTTCTCTTCCTTATTTATTTCACTTAGCACAGTATCTTCCTCCAGTCCATTCATGTTGTTACAAATGCCAAGATTTCAACTTTTCTTATAGCTGAATATTGTTTTAGTGCATATATAAATACACATCTTCTCTATTTACTCTCTATCTACTCACGTAGGCTGTTTTAACAATGTAGATACAGTAAATAGGGGTACATTGAGCATAGGAGAAGATATACCCCTTCAAATTAAGGTATTTCATAATCTTCAGATAGATTTCAAGGAGTGGAGTTAATTAATCATAAGGCAGATCTATTTTTAATATTTAGAGAAACCACCATAATGTTTTCCACAGAAGTTGAACCAATCTGAATTCCCACCAACAGAGCGTGAGGGCTCCTGTCTCCTCACATCCTTACCAACACTTGTTTCTGATCTTTTCGGTATGGCTCATTCTCAAGGTGTGAGGTAGTCTCTCATTGTGGTTGTGATTTGATTTCCCTGATGAGAAGTGATAATGAGCATTTCTTTCATGTGCCCGTTGCCAATCTGAATGTATTCGTTGGAGAAGTGTCTATTAAACAGTTCCTCTCTTCTTTTTATTAAAGGAGGAAAACAATGGAGTTACCCACTGCAAGATGGAGATTCTTGCTGAGTTCAACCTAGCTATGTTGAAAGACCATGAAGCCAACCTTGGGTTCTCAAGGAAACTAGCCCTATGTGTAAGGGGCCTGTTCTCAACCTACTCCTCTTAGTATTTAACCTGGACTGCCTATTGTTTTAGTTCAACCCAATTTATACTGGTTTACTCGCCAGGCTATACTGACTAAAGGTAATCTACCTCCGTGAATGAAAGTGGAGTCCGGGATGGACAAGTTTATCATGACTGCTAGTGAAGGAGTAGACATAAGAGGAAATGCAGCAAATGTTTCACAATCTAATATCAGTAACATACATTCAGTCTTTATGAGAAATGATTACATAAATTGATAAGAAAGTAGGAATGAGGGACTATATACTATGTATCAGGAACACTTTACATTGATTCCTGGAAAATTTCCTGCAGTTGATTCTTAGATTATTTCCTCAGTCATGGAAAGAAGCTATAAGATCTAAGGGCCATATGGATTCACTAAGAATAATTTAAGCATGGTGAATTCATTTTCTTATTGAATCAAGTTGCTACAACAGTGGATTAGAGAAATCAGGATTAGTACCAGATCTCCTGGCTCAACACTACTTTGTGGCTAATTGTGGGATGTTGAAGACTGAAAGACAATGAGGTTATGAAGGAAAAAGAAATTAAATATGAAATATCATGATGTATAATGAATGGAGAGGTTGGGAGGGGAGAAATGGAAAGGTAGGAGAAAATTTGAATCATCTGGTGTCACAGGAGTCAGAAGAGAAAGGTTTCAAAACTGTTTTCAAAAAGGTTTTAAAAAGTAACTGTGTTGAGAGCTGCCAAGGAGTTGTAGAAGACTGAAGACAGAAGTTTCCATTAGGTTTGAGATATGGTATTCCCTCAATGATATGCAATGCCAAAAAGTTCTCAAACTAATTTGTCTTTTTATTATTTGTAACTTTAACTTGTCATTTGTTATCTGTAATGAGTACATATACAGTGTTTTTTTGTTTTGTTTTGTTTTGTTTTTAATTTACTACCAAGCTTTTTTGTTGTAGAACATTCCCTGCTTGCTGAGGAACATTCACTCCTTAACTATCTAGGGACTCTCCGAGGAGATTAGCATTATCTACAAGTCAGCAATGGTCTTTCTTTGCTTGCCTCTAGAAGGGAGAGAAATCCACCACATGTACTGCCAATGCCTGAGACACACAGGGATGGAGACCTGATTGCTGTGGGTAGAGCTAACCCACTTCTGCATTCAGGTCGGGCTAAGTCAGAATAATACTGGCTCAAACACTAAGATGTACAGGGTATTGGTACAGCCCTATTAGTACACACTCAGCAAGTATTCTCAGTATCTGAGTATCCTCAAAGCACACACCTTTTACAGGGTTCAGCATGAGCTCTGACCCTTATTCCAGTAAGACAGCAGGCAAACATTACTCCTCTAAGCATTCTTATCTAGGTTCTTCCTTCACATCTGAGAAGTTATATCACAGTGGCTTCTGACTGTCCTTCCAGCAATGACTTCTTTCGCTGCCTAGTCAGTACATCAGACATACATAAAAATGAAAGAAGCTCAAGGAAGAACAAGGATTATGTCTCCTCTGTCCCAGCCCTAATCCATGAAACTCTCAGTTCCTTTGCAAATTAATGATTACAAATGGGGAGGGGAGAATTTGTGCAATTTCACCAGCATAAGCGTTCCTTTCCCCCCCATTAGAGATGACTCACATTATTTCTGTGAAGTCTGAGGGATTCTAATAGGATCAATTTAAAACTAAAATACTACTTAGTAGTTAAATAACTTGTCAAAAGGACACAGCACATGAATGAAATTGGTGACTTAATCTCGACACATTGTCTCAAATCTCAACATTACTGTCTTCATGGCAGTGTTTAAAAAAAGTTTTACTGAATTTAATTGCCATGCAATATAATATGCAAGTTTAGTAAGTTTTAACATATATGCCCATGAAATATCACAAATCAAGAGAATGAACATCTGTCTCGAGCAAATGTTCTTCATACCTCTTTGTAATGCTACTCTTTTGGCCCTTCCTGACATTCTAATAACCCCAAGCAACTGCTCATTTATTTTCTGTCAGCATAGATTAATCTGCATTTGCAAAAATGTTCATTTACAGTGTGCTCTTTTTTTTCCCCTCATTTTCCACTCAGCGTACAGTTCTTCATGGTTTAACATCACTTTGGTTACAACACATATAGGGTGGTGGTCCCAGCAGACTATACCATATGTCCTAGATATGCAGTGGGCTAGCTCACATAGTAATTGCATTCTGCAATATTCACACAGTGATCAAATTTCTTATTTAAAGTAATTGACACCTCAGTAATAAACTGCCTACCAACCCATAAAAGCAATGTCCTTTCAATTAGGTTTACACTGATACCGTTAAGTAAGTTTTCATGTAAATATCCATTTATTTTTCATATATAAGTTTCTCATGTCTTTGACTAATATAAATGGTATTTTTTAATTTTAATTTCCTTTTTACTGCTAATATATAGAAACATACATATTTCTAATATAAATGAGTATGCAAGACTTGTGTCCTGTCATCTCACTAAGTTAACTTATTAATTACAGTGTCATTTTGTGAATTCTGTGCATTGTTTACATAGATAGTATTACATCTGGATAGTGTTTTATTTCTTCATCTGTAATTCTGTCTCTATAATTTCCTTTTCTTGTTTTATTACAGTGACTAAAGATTTTACTCCTAGTTCTTCATTTATACATTTAACAACTAGCTTTGACTTTAGATACTATATAATCTGTGATTATAATGAGAAAGAAACAGTATGAATGAAACAAATAGAATAAATGTTTTCATGGAGCTCAATATAATTATGCAATTACTTAAGAAAAATGGATATATTTGAATGTGAGTGCTAATATAGGTGAGGAACAGCTTATGTATACAGGGACATGTAGTCTAAAAAACAACAGCCAAGAGAGAAAATAATTACACCTTTAAATATGCAAGGACTTATTTTGCAAAAAAGGAATTTTTTAAAATTTTATAAATATATTTTTAAATTATTCTTCATTTTGCACATCTTTTAATCTCAGTTGTAATCCCTATGGACTTCCCACTATCACTTTACTCACGTGCCATCACCAAAGTCTTCCCACCCCTGTTTTGATCTTATCTCCCTCTTCTACCCTTAGAATGGCTCTGGTTTATAGTTGCTAGTTGATGTTATTTTTTATTTTATTACAATTACTATACATTTTTTTCTGATACTTTATATTCCTGCTATGAGTGATACCATTTGGTATTTTTCTTTTACTTTCTGGTTTATTTCACTAAGCATGAACTTTTCCAGTTCCATCCATGTTGCCACAAATGGTATGAGTTTATCTTTTTTTTAATGCTGAGTAATATTCCATTGTGTATATATACCACCTCTTCTTGATTCAGTCATCTATTTTTGGGCATTTGGGTTGATTCCACATATTCCCTATTGTAAATAGGGCAGCAATAAACATAAGAGTGTATGCATCCTTTTGAGTTATTGTTTTTGTGTCTTTTGGGTAGATACATAAGAGTGGAATTTGGGTGGATACCAAGGAGCTTATATGGAAGCTCCATTTTCAGCAGTTTGAGAAACCTCCACACAGCTTCCCATAGTGGTTCTAACAGTTAACATTCCTACTAGCGGTATAGGAGAGTTCGTTTTTCTCCACACCCTTGCCAGCAATTATTGTTACTTGTTTATTTAATATGGGCCATTCTCACTGATGTGAGGTGATATCTCATTGTGGTTTTGATTTGCATTTCACTTATTACAAGTGATACTGAACATTTTTTCATATGCCTGTCGACCATCTGCATTTCCTCTTTGGAGAAATGTCTCTGTAGCTCTTCTGCCCATTTTTGATGGGGTTCTTCACTTTTTTGTTGTATTTTTGTCAGCTATTCATATATCTTTGTGATCAGTCCTTTATCATTTGTATTATGTATGAAAATTTCCTCCCAGTCAGTGGAGTATCTCTTTTATCCAAGTCAGTGCTGTCTCTTTTGCTGTACAGAAGTATTCAAATTTGATATAATCCTAACTGTTTATCCTTTCTTTCATTACCCTTGCTTTGGGTGATATAGCTTAAAAGATGTCGGTGTATGTCATGTAGTGATTCACCAATATTTTCTTCTATACATTTTATGACTTAAGGTCTTATGTCTAGTTCTTTAATCCACTTTGATTTGGTGTTTGTGTATGGTATGAGGGAGTAATCTAGCTTCATTTTTCTGAATCCAAATAGGGAAGAAGTAAAACTATCACTGTTTGTAGATGACATGAGAGTATACATAGAGAATCCCAAAAACTGCAGAAAAAAATATCAAAATAATAAACCAGTTTAGTAAAGTAGCAAGATACAAAATCAACACACAAAAATCAATAGCCTTCCTATACACAAATAAAAACTCTGAAGAAGAAATCAAGAAAATCATTCCCTTTATAATTGGAACCAAAAAAAAGATCCAAATACTTGGGAATAAACCTAACAAAAGAGGTAAAGGACCTCTATGAAGAAAATTATAAAACATTGTTAAAAGAAATAGAAGAAGTCACAAAGGAATGGGAAGAGATCCCTTTCTCATGGATTGGAAGAGTTAACATCATTAAAATGACCATTCTACCAATAACATTAGAGGTTCAATGCTATCCCAATAAAAATTTCAATGACACTTTTCAAAGAAATATAAAAAAATATTAATTCCCATGGAGCCACAAAAAAACCTCTAAGAGCCAAGGCTCTTCTTAATCAGAAAGAAGGGAATGGAGGTATCACACTCTCAGACTTCAAATTATACTATAAAGCCTTAATAATTAAGACTGCATAGTACTGGAACAAGAACAGACATATGGACCAATGGAATCAAATAGAATGCCCAGATATAAACCCACAGCTTTATGGACAAGACAGCTAAGAAGCAAAGAATTTCAATGGAACAAAGAAAGTTTGTTCAACAAATGGCTGGGAAAGCTGGGCTGCTACGTGCAAGACAAAAAAATTTCCATATACTCATGTATAATTCCAGGAGATTTACCAAGGACTAGTGGTGGAAAGTTGAGGATAGACATTTTAGAATTTAGAATTTGCCATTATAAAAAACTATTTGCAATTGAAACAAGCTGTCTCCTGAGAGTCTTTCTGTGGTTAGTTTATTAAGAGGCTAGATAATCGACTACTAGGGAGGCAGGATTCTCAAGCAGAGGAGTGACCTGAGTGGTTCTTAGGATGATTTGAATTCTATGTATGCAAAGATGGATGCAATAATACCCTTGCTTATATTATGTTTACAATCACATCGAAAGAAAAGTAGCATAATTCCAATTATGGTTCAAAACACCCAATGAAGATATTTACAAATAAGGGTGTGGTTAAGGCCACATAAACAGTACAAATCACTAAGAATTGTCCAAACATTTGCTGTCAAGCAAAATAAGATATTTACATGTCCTTATAATCTCATTTTTCACACATTCCAATTTCTTTGCCCTATCTTGTCTGACCTTTCCTTTATATATATATATATATATATATATATATATATATAGTTTCTAATCCCAAATTCTCCTTCAATATTAAGTACTCACATCATTCTTTATGAGGACCCCCTCAAGACTCCAGCCCACTAGAGCTACTCAATTTTCTCATTGTCTACATGTTATTTAAATCATCTATGTCTTGCATCTCTAAGGAAGCTTGATCCCTACAATAACATTCACAAGATACACCCAATAAATGGGAGTTAATATTAACAGTGACAATAATGCCAAAAAAAAAAAAAAGGGCAGAGAGAAAAGACTGGTGACAGAGTCATCCTTTTTAAAGGATGTGGACTTTTCCCTCCTACCTCTCTCCTAAGGCACTGAAAAATTTACATCTTTAATCAATATTCACAATGATTTGTAAATCACATTTTGCCAGAGATTGAAGACACCAAAATGACAAGGCAGACTTGACCCCCCATTTAGGAAACTGAAATATTTTTAAAAAGACAGATAGATGATAGGTAGATAGAGAGAGAGAGAGAGAGAGAGAGAGAGAGAGAGAGAGAGAGAGAGAGAGAGAGAGAGAGATGTATGGATGGATGGATGTAGATATAGATAAGTAGATTACAAATTATAAGAAAAACAAAGTGGAGTCTAATTTTATGTAGAATGGTCAGGAACAGGCTGGAATTTGATGAAACAGATGGGTAAAGTGTATTGGGAATAGAGAAGAGAGTATGTCTAGAGGACAGAACTCTAAATTTTGTCATAGGAGAAATGATCTTCGTTTTCTTTCCAGGAATGAGCAGAAAGTCGTGAATCTGGCACATGGTGGGCAGGAGAGAGAGCATTACGAGCTGGACTTGGAGAGGCTGATGGGTCCAAGTTATGATGCCTGTGGGAGTTCAAATTTTAAGTATCTAGGAAAGCATGAAAGGATTTTAAGCAAAAGTGACATGACATAATCTAGTTTACAATGTTTTGAGATTGTTGGTTGCACTGTGAAAAAGATTGATGAGAGTATGAGTTTGAAGATAGTTGGCACCAACTTAGAGAAGAAATCATACTGTCTGAACAGGTTTAAGTAGCAGAACTGGGGAGAAACTGACAATCTTCCATTTCCCAACCCAATGCAGGTTTTTTGTTGTTGTTGTTGTTGTTGTTGTTGATTTGTTTTGTTTTTTAACCAGGAAACACATTATTCTCTATTTGGATGCTGTTTTATTTATGGTGGCTTGGAAGAGGGCTACTGATGAGCAGAGTTTATGGATTCCCAAGGCCTCTTTCAGCCATGTCCTGAAGACACCTCCAATGACTCCCCAGCACATCTAGCTGCTGCTCTGCTGACCAAGAGCCTACTCTGCCCTGCCAAGGAGCTGGCCCGATATGTGACCTAGTTTGGCATAAAGTTTACTTCATTAAGAAAGACCAGTCAAGTCACTTCGTTATCCAATGCAAGCAATCTGGAATGAGAGTGACATCAAATATAGTCAGAGGGCAGGTTGGACCGTTCGACATACCCAGACCAATAAAGATAATTAATTTTCTATCTTGGGGAACATTACCCTTTCCCCCAAAACAATGCTGACTTTTTAGTAAAAACAATTCTAAGAAGGCAGAAAGACCCTGGGGATGAGGCTGCCCCTACATCCAGGAGCACCACGGCCCACTGACAAAGGTGCTCTGTTCATCTCCAGTCCATCCTTTCATTTCTTCAAGCCCAATCTCAGCCCCCAGTGTCCAGTGGCTGCCTTGTAACCACAATCAACTGGGTTGAGCCCACTCGTAATGTCACCAACTGCCACCTACAGTGTCTGCAAAGTAAATAAGCGGCACATACTCAGGGCCATGTGTGTCTCTGTTTTATTTAGTTTATTAAAGCAGTCTGATGTCAGCAGCAGAGAAGTTGCCCTGGACCTCCCATGAGGAATGTCAGTGGGCTAAAAGCCTTATGTGAAAAGCCAGAAAGTGTACAGATATTTAGAATTGGAGATCTATCACCCCAGTAAATTCTTGCAGTAGAAGTCTGTTTACCCAGTCCTCACAATCACCTCTCATCCCTTGTAGAACACAATAGAGAATCAGCATGTTAGAGTTTTTATTTTTTTTCCAATAAATTAAAGAAACATGTATTTAGAGGACAAAGGACAAAAGCAAGGACCCCAGGGCAGTGATGCCAAGGACCCGTGGGTGCCGCATGGACCCAAGTCCAGGGGACAGCAAAATCTTATCTCCTCTGTTCTAACTCTCGTTATCCAGTTTGTGCTTGTCCCTCCCTCGGAGGGTGTGCCCATTCCCAGCTCTGACCTCAGGTGATTTGGTGATGGAAGGCGCACAGGGGTTAAAAATGAGATGGAAAAATGCACAAAATGATGTAAAAACAAACTTTTATAATACATACATATATATTGCATATATATTACACACACACACACATAAAAATTTCTGCAATAAAGACAGACATGCATGAGGCCTGATGAGAGCAGAGCATGGTAAGGTTAATTGGGGGAGTGAATTTTGAGAGACCTTGGACAGGGGAGTTTTAAAACAGCCTGTTAGACTTTTACCACAACTCGCTAAGGCTCCATGTTGGCATAAAAGGTGTCTTGCCCCCTTTTCTTTACCTCTAACATGCTAAGCACATTTCTGCCTATTCAGGTGCTTCAAATTGGTTTCCTAACAGGAGAACTATGTAATACAGTTCTTTTAATGCCCAGGGAATCCTCTCTCACTTACCCAATCAGGTAAAAAATATTAAAGGTGACAACTGGCTTCAATAATAAGGAATGATGACATATAAAAGGAATAAAAACAACAAAAAAAGGAAAAGAAAAAAAAAAAAGGAATCCAGTAGCTCCTTGATAGCTCCCAGACTTCCAGACCCTGATCCCCAGATGTTCACACCCAAAAGGTGAGTAGGAAATGGACATTTAAACAACACAACTCAGGCAAATGAAGCTGCTCATAAGTGGACAGACATGATGAGTATGAATGAAGCCTGTGGGTCTTTCAGGAAAAGGTTCCTCATTCTTCAAGTTACATGGTGGGGGTGGAGGGGGGCGTGCATTTCGCTCTGGATAGGCTGAATGTAGTGATTGGCGTGAGCCCAGCAGTCTCAGCACAGAGGTGGGGAAAGGGGAGCTGATTAGTAACAGCCAAACAGGGTCTGGAAGTCTGGGAGCTATCAAGGAGTACTGGATTGCTTTTTTTCCCCCTTTTTGTTCCTTTTACATGACATTATTCCTTATTATTGAAGCCATTTGTCACCTTTAATTTTTCTACCTGATTGGGTAGGTGACAGATGATTCCCTGGGTGTTAAGGAAAGCCTTCAGGCCTCCAAGAGTGAACTGAGACAGCAGCCTCAGAACTTTAAAATGCTGAGGAATCAAAGCAGCTGAGGGAGGGTACCAGTGAAAGGAATGTGTCCTGAGGTTCCTCTTTCCGTGCCCATGTGGTCTCTTCTCAAGCAACTTCAGGGACTGCTACTCCGATGGCTCTCCAAGTTCCCCCTAAGCTCAGGGCACATGCTCTTATACATACCTGCCATTCCCGCTAGTTTATGCTTGCCACTTACGCAAATTCTAACCACTAATGAGAGAAAGCCAAAACAAAATTGAATTTTTTTCATCGAGGTAGCACTGAATTACAACACTAAATCAATATATAGGGCATAGGTTCACACCTTTTCAGATGGAAGTCACTACCCCATGAGCACTGCAAAGAATCCAGTTTCTATCATAACCCCCTGTGCCCCTATCTCACCTTCCCCCTCTAATAGCTTCAACTCTGCAGTTAGATTTCTAGGGTTTGCTCTGATTTTAGTTTTGTCTGTTCCTTTGCTTTGTTTATTTATATTCCACACAACAGTGATATCATCTGATGTTTTAAAGGAACAGTGGCAATCCTAACACTCAGGCAATGTTTAATATGATCTTGGCATACCGACCACACATGTATGTTTCTAATTCATGTTTACCCCTTCACAAATTTGATCATCATATACTACCTGTAATTTTAGGTCCCCATACTGGAACTTCTAACTACATAGGAGCATCTCTACAAATAAATGTATTTTGACAACGTTAAAAAAAAATAGCCATTTGATCTGGGTAATACCTCCAGGGTATTTTAGTAACCAATAAAGGTATCTGGAGATGAGGCAGAAACACTCCATCTTAATTAACACTTTAAATATCTCCCTCTCAGTACCAATTTTAGATTTATTCTAGATAAAGGAAAATGAGATTCCAGAGTCCAAGCTGCATCTCTCCTTAGCAGGATGACCTCTCCCCAGACAATGGGATGACAGCATACAACAGTATGGAAAACACAAAGTGCATGCTTGAGGGGACGGGCATGTGCTTTCTAGATGGTGTCTAGCTTTGTTTCCTGCTGTGTGCTGCAGAGAAGCATGCTACATAGCATTTTCACTTCTCCTTTGCTTCATTTGTTAAATGAAATTAATAATGGAATCAATTTCATAGGACCGGGGTGAAAGATCACATGACATAATGTGAATTCACAACAATCAAATGTTTGCTATTTTTATTATGCAAGTGCTAGGGGTATACACTTCTTCAGTCTAGTCTTCAAAAATCCAGGAATAAAGGATTCCATGGGCATTTTGTCACCTCTGCCTCACTCACTCTGCCTTCTCTAGAATGGCCGCATCCTCACACTCACATCTCTATCCCCATATGCAATAGCCCCTTTCCAAAATAAATCCCTGATAACTGGTTCTCCATGTGATTTCCCCTACTAGACAGTGTATCCCTCACTTCTTCGCCCACCTGCCAAATGCCTGCTCATCCCTAATATCTCATCCTCTGTGGAGCTCTTTTCCAAATCTCCAAAGACTTGTTGTTCCACTCTTTGTACTCCCACAGCACCATTTTCAAACCAATATCCCTAACACAGTACTTACCACAGTATATTTACAACCGTTCTGTTTACATGATGATGCTTCAACTGGCGTGTGTGCTCTTGGGGGGCCCAGGAACATGCTTTTGTCACCTCCAAAGAGCACAATGAATGCTTAATGTGTGAAGGGAATCAAACCTATAAGTCACGTATTTCTCCCAGGGGAAAAAGTACATGAACATTTAGAAATCTTAAGGGCAGATCAGTTCTCCTGCTTTGCTCGCCATGTGTTCAGGGCTAGAAAAAGCCCCCAGTGGAGTCAGAAGGAAGGGTTCCATTCAGCACACACCTAATTACAGTCCTCACTTGATTCTATCTTATAAATGACAACCATCAGATGCCAAGTTGTGGCAGAATGACATCTGGCACTTTGGCAGACACCCCCGGCAACAGCACTAATGACTTTGGAGAGGCTTTGGATGTGTAATGCTGTTAAGTTTGTTGCCTGGATTACATTATCCTCCTCAACAACTTTTTACATTGTCCTCTAACTCACTTCTGTTTCTGATTCTGTGAAACCTGGACACATTTATCCAAATTTGTCCAATGCCCTTCTCGGCCTTGCCATGCCAGTCCTTTAATATATTTTCATCAGCTTCTGTACATTTTTCACAGAGAGTTGTGAATGTACTTCACAGACAGTTTGTGTTCTCATAGGCAACTCAAAGGGGAAGGTTTTTGTCATCTGGGAAAACGTTCTTTAGCACTTGACCAAATTACATTTTCTAAGATGACCACATTTGGGGCTCCTTTGAAATCACTCTATATAAAGAAAAAAATGCCTCAGTGACTACATATGCTTTGAATTTGAAACCAATATGCAATGCTTCATTAGCTCCCAGGATGAACTATAAAAAGCAGGGTTGAAACCATAACAGTCTTGCCTCTGACTGAGAAAAATATATACATTTTAATTTTTTCGTAGGCATTAAAAACAAAGCCTTTATCTGAAATTTCATCCAGAAATGATACATTTAATTTCAGTTCTGAGTTCTTTTTCCTCTTTCTCTCCCCTCTGCCATATGTAAATAGGAGACCAGAGTGGGAAAACAGAACAGTATAAGAAACAAAGTCTCCAAAGCTTTATTTTCTATACCAGCTAGTTACTGTGATTTGGGAAAAGACCAAAATTAATCAAATGGGTATATATGAAAATATACAATATTAAGAGAAATGTTAGAATTCAAATGGTAAAACATTATAGCAAGTAATGATTGCAAGAAATCCTTATGACATAAATCAGTCCTTGGATCTGACAGGCTAAAATGTTAACTATATTCTAAGAATATTTTGACTTTTTTGCTTATAAATTAACTGCAATACTCACAATTGAAAAAAAAATCACATTATCTGGAGTTTTGACTTATTGGGGACATTTTTATGTGTAGAACCAATGCGTTTATCATGCTTAATTGGAAATTAATGAAACAATATTTATATTGCTTGTGTTTGTACTTTTTCCTTTCTAGGCTTGCCATCTGAAAATGTATTGCACCTATTTAAAATGCTGATGAAGACCATAGATACAGGATTATGAAATGTCAAATGTAAAATTAAAAGAGGAAGGATAATTTTTAAAACTCCATACAGTAACTCTCAATAATACCACTGTGCCCTGAAATTCTTCAAAATTCTTGGTGACAATCAAAAAATGAATAGATATTAATAAACTTGTCAAAACATACACAGATGACCAAGAGACATGTGAAAAATGCTTATAATCAAATATTAAGGAAAAGCATATCAAAACCACAATGAGATGCCACTTCGCATCTGCTAGTAAGGTCTCCATAAAGAAGACCAAAAACAGTGCTGGCAAGGGAGGTAGACAAAAAGGAACTCTTACACTCTGTTGGCAGGAATGTAAACTGTACAGCCCTGATGGAAAACAATATGGAGATTCCTCCATAAAACTAATAATAGAACCACTATACAATACAGCAATCCCATTTTCTAGGTTCTTATCTGAAAAATGTGAAAATAACTTGATAAAATATATATGCCCCTATGTTCGTTGTAGCATTACCACAGTAGCTAAGAGATGAAAACTACTAAATGCCCATCAAAAAAGGAGCGGGCAAAGAAGATATGGCATGTCTATGTAGTGGTACACATCAGCAGTAGAAAGAGATGAAGTTTTGCCATTTGCAACAACCTGGATGGATTATGTTAAGTCAAGTAAGTCAAGTGATTATTCTAAGTCAAATAAGTCAAGGAAAAAACAAACACACACATGCACAGGGTACTATTTATATTTAGATGTGGGATATAAAGAAATAAATCAATCAAGTAAAACACAACATCAAAAAAAAAAAAAAAAACCCCTTAGACACTGACAACAAAAATGTAATTACCAGAGGGGAAGGGAAGCAAGATGGGAAGAACTAGAAAAGGTGATAAATTTACTAGTGACGGATGGGACAAGAATTTTGATGGTGGGTGTGTGTGTTCTATATATTTATGGAGATGTGAAGCTGTACATTGTGAATTTGTATAGTATTGCCCATCAATAAAAAGAGTTATGAGGTGATCTGTAGGAAATAGAAAAGCCCAAGATTTAAATCCTGTAAATTTCAAATATCATTTGTTTTGCTTATTTTTATAAAAGAGACAATAGACATTAGAATATAATAGTCTGGAAATGATAACATGATGTTTACTTATTAATTACTTTGATGAGGAATGTGAATCTTTCCAAAAGTTGTCAGCCTTTAGTCAAAGTTTCCTGTATGTTAGTTAGTAAAACTTCAATTGCCATAAATATATTAAAGCCTCCAGAAAGGTATGAACAGATGCTTTATCTCTACATTGTGTGCATAAATGTACATTCTGAGATGTAAATTGATAAAACTGTAGAAACAAATCATTTAAGGTTTGTGCAGTGATTAATAACAGAAGTCAGTAATCAAATCTCCCTGCCACTAGCACATCTGTTACAGAGAGTTTCTAGTTTGCCCTATTATGCAAATGTGCAATAAAACAAATACATTACTTAATTTAGCAGCTGGTTCAAAAACATTATTTTAGGTGATTTCTTTATGTTTTGTGTACTGTGCCATCAATGGTGGTTAATGTGAACTAATTCAATTGTTGATGAGATGAGGGCTTACACATAAAAAATAGCCCAAAGGAAAGTCAGCCTTTGGGAAGCCATATTGAGCCTGTCTCTGAGAACCAAGCACTGCAGCAAACCACAAGTCAAGGCCCTCAGGGTCTCTCCTCAAACAGCCCAGTCTCCTAAAGGATTAAAATTAAAGCTCACTTGATTTCCACATTTTTGAGGATAGAAGAAAATCCCATGTCAAGTGCTGAAACTTGCTGAATTGGCCTTTAAAAAAAATGGGGCCACTTCTATATTAAAAAAAGAAGAAGAAGAAGAAGAAGAACCCCGAATAGGATAATTGACCATATGTGTTGATGTTTTCCTGATGAAATTCAGGATCTCATGGAATCAGTCGAAACTAGTAAAATATGTGGTCTATTAAAAAAATGGAAGATTAATTCTCATGACCTTGAAAATTACATGAAAATTCACACACAGATGGGTTGGGTTCTAAGACATCAAAGTGGCACTTTTTGTGTGCAGTAAGCCAGGACCAGACACATTTGTTAAACCAGCCAGTGGAGGAGATGAGAAAAGATGGCCCCCATGGTCAGAAGTGCAGATAGATGAAAGGCAAAACATACCCCATTCTTATTTGGGGTCTCTCAGTTTTAGGCTCAGTTAGGGTCCTTCCCACTATGAGTGAAGAGAACAGTTTCAAAAGAACATTTTAGTTTGTGGCGATAAAAGTATCGTGACAGGTGATCAAAGGCAACAGCTTAACATCAGAGATTTACATATAAATTTAATAATGTAAGACCAAATACTATCCAAGTAACCACCATGTGTTGAATACTTGTAACCCACTGCTTTATGAAACATCCATGTAGACAATATATCTTTAGATCATCTTTTCTCAATGAACACACTAGAATTTGCATGGTTCGAGGTTACAGACATTGGGCCTATCATGAAGAATTGAGTCCAAAGCCCACTCTCACAATTACATCTTGTTTCCTAAACAAAGGTTAAATTTCAATAGGAGAACAAACCTAAGGAAAATCAGAGAAACCATAGTGTGTGCCTTTAGCATCAGAGAAATAGTAAAGAGAAACTCCAAGTTTCTAGATAGAGACTCAGTTGCATTACCTGCAAAAAGTAGGTGAGATCAGACTGAAGTAAAGAATTCACATATTAGCATTAAGAAATAAAAGTCACTGATTTCAATTCAAGACACTTGACAGAGGGCACATCTTTTGGGTGTGGATTAACCAGCATATTATTTCAGGTTTATTCTAAGAAACTCAACCAAATGCATGTATGCATATAGCTTAATTATAATGGAATTGGTTCAGGTGATTACAGAAAGGCAAAACCCAAAATCTGCACATGTAGATGAAGTCCAAAGGCAGTTTGTTGTTCAGGGAGGCCAGTATTTTTGTTGTAGTTGTTATCATTGGGGTTTCTGTTTAGGCCCTCCATGATAGGATAAGACTTCCAATTATGGAAATTAATGTTCATAACTGAACATTATGGAAGCTGTGTTGGTACTCTGAGCACAACTGCAATGGAAGTATAGTAGTTTCTCTGAACCAACAAGTAATTCTCGGACATCAAGAGAGTGGCATAGAATCTAACTCAGTCCTGATACTATGTCCTTGGAGATAGCACCCCACTGTACAAGTAAAGGATGGAGTCTCCAAGACCTTCTTCCACTTCAGACACCAACCATAAATCCAGGCTGTCATTCTGCTTCTGATCAACCAACAGTAGATCAGAGGTTCCTATGTCATCACTTAAGACTTCTACATACAAGTTCAGGCAATTACATGTCTCTATATCAGAGGCTGACTTATCTTGCTAAAACACCTCGTAGAACTCAATCATTTACTCATTAAAACACAGATTTATTATAAAGCACACTAACTCATGAACAGCCAGATAGAGGAAATGCAAAGGACATGGAAAGGAGAAAATATTCCATGTCTCTCTAGGCATACCATCCTCCCAATACACCCTGAGTTCACCAACCTGGAACTCATGCTCCTAGGTTTTATAAAGGTTTTATTACATAGGTATGATTGGCGAAATCACTGACCATTGGCAATGCCCTTAATCTCTAGATTCCTTCTTTCTCTGAAAGTCTAGGTGTGGGAATGGAAGTTCCAACCATCAAATCACATGGTGGGAACCAGCCTGTATCCTCAGGTGTTTTAGTAAAAGCCACCTTCATTAACATAAGAAGAGACACCATTACCAGTCTCCCATTAATAGTCTCCACACTTAGGAAATCCTGAGGCTTTATGGAAACTCTGAAGTAGACTGTGGATAAAGACAAAATTTACATATGAGTCATATACTTTGGTCATCTGAAAGGTTTTATATATATATATATATATATATATGTGTGTGTGTGTGTGTGTGTGTGTGTATAATACATATATATTTGTGTGACATATACATATATCACCATATTACAGAGAACAATCTGCTATACTCGCAGTTCACCACAAATTACATGTTAACCTTATCCAAAAATACCCTGCAAGTTGACACATAAAAGTAGTCATCATATAAACCAATTTAAAAATTAGAGCACCAGCAAAATAAGATACATCTAGAGAAAAGAAAATAGTCTGCAATAAGTCAATATGTGATGCTTAAAAAAAAAAAACAATTACCATGAACAAAACTAGGGATCTGGCTAACTTGCCCTTATTTTATAGTTTAGCATTTTAAAATATGTTTTATTAGCTGGAAGGTGAAGAAATCTCCATAATCACCACATTATTTCAGTGCTTAGGACCTCTAAAAGACCTAGCTTTCTGGCCATCACTGAAAATTTCGAGCCATCATTATGTGAATTTTTTTCTGTCTAACCCTTTAGAAGTTATAATGAAAGTGAATTGAATTCATTTGGCAAATATTAGGTCTGCCACCAATATTCTTACTTGCTGTAGAGACTTAGAGGGCAGCACAGCATAATGAGCAAGAACAAGGCACTGAAGGCAGAAAGACTCATTTCCTAACTCTTTTCAACACTTTCTATCAGTGTTACTTTTGGCAAGTTATATAACTCTCTAAGCTGCAATTTCCATATCTATAAACTAAAGATAATTGAGGCTATTTCCTAGTGTTATCATGAGGATTAAAAGAGTTAAAGCATTTGGAACTCTGGGCACAGTGTCTGACATATGATAACTCAATAAACATTGTACTTGTGATAGCCAGAGGAAGAAGAAAAGGACTGAATAAAGACACAGTAGGACTAAATCCATACATTATTTCAATGTATTGCATGATCACTATTCTTCCTGAGGAAGCCATTGAGTTAAAAATGGGGATCATTTTATGATAAACTCAAGGCCTCTGTTTTCAGAAGCCACATTCTACATTATATCAAGCATATTAAACTTATTCAAATCTGGAAAGCAAACAGTTTTGAAAATTATTTGGTTTTTATAATTTTGCTTTTGATGTGATCTAGATCTTAACTAATTTGTTCTTTATTGACTTGGAATTTAGGAATTCTTTCAAAGCAAGAAAATCTAACTTTTTCTAATGAATAAATATAATGGAATTAAAATTTAGTAGTTACAGGCCCTCCCTGGTGGCACAGCGGGTTAAAGCACAGCACTGAGAATCTGAAGCCACTTCCGTATGAGTTCGATTCCCGCCTGCCACCTGCCCCGGAGGAGACCACATGGCGAGCCAGACCTCTCCTGACCCGCCCGCTGCTCCCCTCAGCAGTGTACTTCGTCGATCTGCCTGTTCTGCTCCCCACTCTGTTTCTGGTGAAGCCTCTCACCGCCCCTGAGCCTCTGGCCTGTACCCCAGTTCTGTATGAATAAATAAATAAATCTTTAAAAAAAAAAAATTAGTAGTTACAAAAGAGACCATAAATAATAACCCCACAGCTAACATCATACTCTGTGGTGTCAAACTGAAATCTTTCCTGCTAAGATCAGGATAAGGATGTCCACTTTCACTTTTTCAACACAGCTTTGGAAGTTCTAGCCAGAACAATCGAAAAAGATACAAAAGGAATCAAATTTAGGAAAAAGAAGTAAAGCTATAGTTATTTGCAAACAACATAATAGTATATAGAGAAAACCCTAAAGACTCCATGAAAAAACTACAGATAATAAGTGAACATAGTAAAGTGACAGAATACAAAATCAATATACAACTATCAGTTGTATTTATATAAATCAATGGCAAATTAGAAGAAAGAAAAATTTTAAAAACAATCTTTTAAATTGGGTAAAATGAAAAAAATGTCTAGGGTAAATTTAACAAAAGAGATAAAGGATGTATATACTGAAAACTGTTAAATAGAATTAGATACGAAGAAATGAAATATATACTATGCTCTTGAAGTGAAAGAATAAACACTTAGAATGACATGTAATTATCTAGAGCAATTTACACATTTAAAGCAATCCCTATCAAAATTCAAATGGTATTTCTTAAGTAAATAGGACAAACGCTTCTAAAATTTATATGGAGCCACAATCCAGGGTATCACCCTCCTTGATACAGTATATAGTATATAACAAAGCACATATGTACCGTATACAGTATATAACAAAGCCATAGTAATCAGACCAGTATAATACCAGAACAAAAAAAGACACATAGGTCAATGGAATAGAATTTAAGTCCAGAAATAAACCCACACACATATGGGCAGTTAAATTATGATAAAAGAGTTAAGACCATAGAATGAAGAAAACAAAGTCTTTAACAAATGATGCTGAGAAACCTGGGCAATGATATACAAAAAAGAAAATACTAACAATGAATAAAAATAGAACATTATTTAAAGCAAACACAATAATTAATCCAGAATTGATTAAAGATTGGATATAAGTCCTGAAACCACAAAATGCAGAAGAAAATACATGGATGACACATTCCTAGATACAGACATCTGATGAGGTATTAATATACTAAATATATGAAGAATTCATTAAACAATGACAAAATAATTAAACTAATCAAATAATGGGCAGAAAATTTCAATAGGCACTTCTCCAAAGAAGGCATGCAGATGACCAACAGACATATGAACAAATGTTTAACTTCAGCTACTATTAGGAAAATGTAACTCAACAGCTCACCTTACACTTGTGAGACTGACCTATATTAATATATATATAAATATATATATATATATATATATATATATATATATATATTTGTTAAATATTTGTTAAATATTTTTTTCATTCAGAAGTGTATTTTTTAACTATACAGTAATTTTGGCTCTAACTATTTAATTTGTAGATAACTATATTTTTATCTCTTATATCCAAAGCTTCTAGTTATACATGAATTCTGTAACTCTTTATAGTTTTGCTTTCAGATTTCTTATCTAAATTTCTTTTCCTTCCTACGATCCTATTAGTGTGCAATAAACTATTTCTATTTTATCTATTTCTTAGGTTACCTTGCATATTTCTGCATTTTAGTTTCTTGCCTTTTCTGGCAATTTCCTCAGATTTATGTTTCAGATAAAAATTTCACTGATTTTTGTTCATTCTACTGCATAACTCTCTTTTATTTGTTTTTACAACTTCAATGACAAAATTCTTCATATCTACATTTTTTAATTTAAAATTTATCTATTTAACAGTATCTTATATTCATGGATTTTCCACTAATGTTTTTAACAATGTTAAGCCTTCTAATGCTTTTTTCTATTTATAATTGTTAATCTATTATCTGAAGTCTCTGGTTTTCAATATACCTGGTTTTATAACTGTGGACTTCACTCATGTTGGATTATAATTTTTTTAGAAACTCATTCCCATCACCACACACCTATAGGAAATTTTCAACTATAGGAAAATTCCTATAGTGCATTTTTGTTTGTTTGTTTCAGTTAATTCTTCCAGCTTCAAGGATTCCAACATTAGTGATGAATTTTCATTTTTATTTCTTGGAAGGATTTCCAAGACTAGCTTTTTATTTTTCCTAGCCCAACCTTTCAAGTTCTTAGACTCATGCCTGTACCTCAGTGACAACACCTTGTTTATATGTCTATAAAGCCATGTTTTTCCTCTAGTGAGGAACTATGATTCAACATATTATGTTAATTGGACACTAACCTTCTGCAGTCAACCCAAGTATTATTTACCTTCTTTGTTTATATATATTTTTTAAAGTATCTGAAGATTTCCTTTTCTCTTTTATAAATTCAATGAACATTTAGATGCCCTTTTTTGTCTTTTTAAATTAGCAGTCAATGTGTATTGGAGGTTATTTATATTGGTCAATGAGATCATTTATGTATTTTAGTCAGTGTTATGGGCCCATCTGTGTTCCCTCCACTCCCACCCCCTCTGCATTCATAGGTAGAGACCCTAGTCCCCAAAATGATAGTATTTGCATATGGGACCTTTGGGAGATAACTAAGGTATTGGTGGTAGGACCTTGACTTATGAGACAGCAAAGATTTTATTCTCCAGACCCTTCCCCATGTTTGCCCCCAGCCAGTAGTTGGCTGTCTAAAAGCCAGAAAGTCCTTCCAGAACCAGGGCATACAGCACCATGATCTGGACCTCCAGTCTCCAGAATTATGATGTAATAAATGTCTTCTATTTAAGCCACCCAGTCGATAATATCTCATTTCGGCAGCCAAGCAGACTAAGATAATCATATAGCAAGTCTCTAGCCCTGTATTTGCTCTATTAATATTGATGAGTTTAAAAAAAAAAGAAAAAAAAAGTCTTGCTGCTTTTACCTTTAAATCAACAACTGGGGCCTCCGACTATTAGTACTCTATGACTCTCCCTGGATTCAAATAAACCACATGATATTTAAAAGTAATAGACAATAATTTTTAAAAATCTACTAATTCATAGGGAACAAATAATTCAATTCATGTTAATTCCAAGTGGGCCACAAGGTAAAGAGAGTAGCTAAGAACAGAATGATTTTATTTTGTTGGGGAAAAAAAAAAAAAGCAAAATGAGATAAACAATAAATAGCATTATATGAAACTAAAAAGCAATCTATAGAAGTCTAATAAAGAGGAAACTTCCATCAATATTGCAAATGAAATATCTTGAGGGAATGTGTATAATTAATACAAAGATGGGGCTATAATTTTTGTGGTAGATATAAATTATTACCAAGAGTCCTCCAGCTAATTTGAAGGACCTTTGGCTTTTATAGTGCTATAGTTAGAAATGAGAAATTTATTGCAGTAAAATATGTAGTATCTATTACAATCTTAAAACAAAGAAATCTGTTGGATGGCAGCAGTATAACCCTGGAGCATCCTTATGAACTGTAAATAATCCAGACTCTGTGTGCAGAGATAAAAAAAAAAAAAATGGTAATTCACATTGGATCGTATTCTTGCCACATGACTAAACGGCTCTAAATATACCTTTTTCTTGTGTTTCAGAGGCTGGTCTTAAAAAAATTTACTTGGTAATTTGACCGTTGTAAATTGCAACCTCTTGTCATTGGTTGGGTCACAGATGTCTCCTCCTTTCCTTTTAAACACTGATGGGTTCAATAGAGTAAACACTGACTACATAAATAAGCAGAAAGTTAGAGCACTAGGTTCTAGTCACTTCCATAATGGGAAGTAAGTACTTCCATAATGGGTGCAATTTAACAAGGATGAGAGGGGGAAGGTGGAGAAACTAGGATCATAGTGTAGCAGATGATGGAATGAATACCCTATTTAAGAATGCCGGACATATTCATGGTTTCTCTTTTTTTGTTGTTATTGGGTCACTAGAAACTACAGGAACTGGATATTAAGTTGATCCCATAATTAAGGAAAGACATAAGTCAGAAGCATCTCAGACCCAATGTGTTCCTATAATTATCACTCTATATTTCTTAGACACTTCACACTGGTGGTATGGAATACCTTTTCCTTTCAGTATCACAAATTAAAGTGTAAAGGGTATGACAGATTAGACAGTCAGCTAATGGTATTGTTATTGTAAATACTGTGGTCATCACTCTATCTGGGCAATGTTAGAAAAGCCGGGATTTATACTCAGCAGTATCAAAATTGGCTGATTCTCAAAGAATCCATCAGATTAAGGATATAACATTCAAGGTGAATTTCTGTCAGTCCTGTTCCAAACTAGGAGGTCAGTACTGAAGGAAGAAAAGTTGTAACTCTTATCATTATCAGCACACATGCACACTCAATGAGAGGTGAAACATGGCCATACTGGTTTTTCTTTTCTTCCTAAATCTTGTTCCTCAGAACATCCCCAGCCATCTATATGGAAGTGAAGGTAATGTCTACCCAAGATCTCATCTCAGCAAGTTTCCTTGCTAACACTGTCCTTATTTTATTTGGGACAAAGTATGACACTTCTCAGTAGTGAAACACGACTGACTAAGCCAACCATAACTTGGAAACTCCTAGGAGGAGTCATGTAAAACATTCTTTGTAAGACTTCAAGGACAGTCACCTATATAGATGTGTGAGGTGGGCAAACCTTAGCTTTCCAGATTTAAACACACAAGCACAACTAGTGTCACCCTCCTCTGTCCTATATCCCTTTTTAGAACACAACATGGCAACAACAGATGCTCCAATCCACTATGATCTTGAGAGAAAGGTGTGAGAGCTGAGGACACAGGACCCTGACACCACAGAACTACAACACCAGCATTAACTGACCTCTGAACTTTAAATTATACAGGAAACTCCTTTTGTTCGCTTAAACTACGGGTAGTGACATGTTCTATTACTTACAGCTAAGCCCATTTTTAACTGATACAAAATGTATAACACTACCATTTAATAAGCCCATTGCCTAATTATATTAACAAACACAGATCCATTCATTTTTACAGACTTTTAAACACATTAGATTATTTCAAATCCCAGGTCTACCTATAGGGGGAGGTGGTACAGTGATAGTTACGTAGTCTTGTTAGTATGTGGCAGAGCCAGACTTGAAATCTTATTTTCTTTATTAATTTATCCATTCATTTACTTATCTAACAATTTTTGAGAATGTATATAAGACAGGAACACCTCTGCATCAGGAGCATGAATTATTAGTAATTAGGTAGTTTGTGTTCTCCAGGACCTCAGAATCTAGTGAGTTTAGTCTTTGAACTTTCAGTTCATTGGTATTTTAATTGTCTCACTCTACCCTCTTGCTGATGACCATAGTCATATGAATTAGTTTAAAAATCCAAATGCAGGTGGTTTCAAGGACTTTTGTCTAATCAAAGATATATCTTTCACCTGTACAAGGACAAGCAGGAAACTTTCCAGAGTAACTTCAAAGCCAAAATCTTCTGTTTGCTTTTTCTTCTACAAAGCAAATCTGCTAATTTTTCTTCCTAATGCTTCATCTGATGACTGTTACATCAAGCTAGTCTGAGGCTGTGACATGTCTAGAGGTCAAAAATCAAATGCATAATGATGCACCACAGTGTACAATTCACACACACACACACACACACACACAAAACTGACCACATAGGTAGAGGAATTTAGGCCAAGAAGATGCTGTAAAAAAAGGGAAGTTGCTAGGCCCAAATGTTGATTTAAATAGAATGTCAAAATATTGTACCAAATTCAGAAGCCATAGAATGGTGAGGATATATTAATGAAAAGACCTATAGTAGTATGCAGTAGAGATTCAGGATATAAATTATGTTAAGAGATAAAGGACTGATAATGGCAAAAATATATTTTTAAGCAGTTAATCTATCATCTAAGCAACTGAATAAAAAGTGTTTATTTAATAGTATTCCATGCTTAGGAATGTACTAAGTGCTATAGGGAACAACAAAATATATGTCAATCATAGGATAATCACCTATTTATCAAGTTTAGAACATAGCTGGGGATGCAAGTATGAAAAAGGAAGGAATGTAACACATACAAGAAAAGAAAGTTAGAATTGAGTGGTTGCAATGGCAAGACTTAGGATACAAAAAATGTCTCAGAACTAGAAAGTACAATCTATAGTACAGAGACTCCAGGAATGGAAACCATGACTCAAGTTACAGTTCTACGATCAACAACATCAAAAAGTTTCATTCACCTTTACTTCTCAGGAAAAAGTTAATTTAAAAAGATAAAATTTTGAAAATATGGAAGACTTTTTGAAGTGATAAAGATTAGACACAAACTCTGTGGTATCATTTTCACAAGGTTGGGTAAGTAGAATAATGTCCTATGGGGAAAAAGAGAATGAGGAAATAAAAGGGACTCACATGGCCCAGAAAATAAGAGTGAAGCTTTCTAAGAGGAAGATAATATGAACAAAGATGAAAGAAACAGATAAAGGGCACACAGAATGTACTTGCAGGGATCATTTCGATGATATGTTACAGATGAAGGACAAAGATGAAGTCTTGAGCTCTAATTATAACTAAGTCATTTATTAATTCATTGAACTTTCATTTCTTTATCCAAAATAGGAACAAGCAGTTCTGTCGGTGACCCCCATAGGACATGGGGGTGAAATAAAATTACAAATATAGAATTGGTTCACAAAAGTTTAAACAAAAGCATGAGCTGGAGGCTAGATGTGCTATAGGAAGATATGCAAACAGAGGGATATTTTCAAGCAAAGTAATAACAACTCTGCTTCCCATTAAGTCTCATCGATATAGAAGATCAAGCTGCCCAGCGCACATATAGCTATTTTGCTACCATTCAATGGAACTCCATTAAGAGTATAAGAAGCTTCCCCTAGCCACCAAGGTGAGATAGAGAGTCCAAAGTCTTAAATTACACAAACCATCAAAGGGATCTACCAAGAGAAAAAACACAGAAGCTAAATTTTCCCTAAACCCAAGCACAGCTGTGTAATGAGATCTACCATCCCAGGTACAGGCAAAAATATACTCATTTTTTGCAGATAATAAAAAATTGACTTACTATAAACATATGACTCTAAAATGTTATTACTCTAAAACTGACTTTAAGATTCTTTTCCACTACTACTGTGAACAATGTCAGTGGCATTTCTTTGCAAGAAAAAATGTTGTTGGTCTAATTCTGAACAGTCACTGAGGTTACAGCTGAGTTTTAATAATACATAAGTGACCTTCAAATTAGCATATTATATACTTGTTTGTTAGCAAACACTATTCTACACAAAAGTTACTTTTGAAAACTCCCAGTTATATAGTAGCTCCTGACATGTGGATGTAGACAAGTCTGGTTTAAAACAAGTTCGTATCGGCTCAACATCTTTCAAGTTTTTCTCCAAATGCTGTGGCTCTCCATATTTCTGAGTTCAAACAGTGGATTAATAGTGATCACACATTATTGTAAAATGTAGAAAGAGAACATGAGTTATTTAGTTCTGTCAGTCTAGGTGACTACTTGAAGCTCGTATGCACATGTGTTTAAAATTTGCAGAGAGATACAGACATTGCTGGTAAATGCCAATTTTAGATCATATATGAAATAATTCATCTAATTTTAATAACTTCTTTAAACCTGCAATTTATACATTCTAAGTTGCTCTATTTTGTTTTGAAAATAAGGACTGAATAAAAGTGAATGATCATCACTGACTCTTACAAGATCATTGAAAAAAATCTTGTCATATAAAAGGGACAGTGTTAAAACTGCTCCTCTCTAAGGGTAAATGCTCTAAGCCTACGCCAGAGGGAGAGACAGGTTCTAAAGAGCCTAAGTAGTGTTTCAAAAAAGGTCTGTGCCTTCTGCGTATTACTGACAGCCTAAGCTGTGGAGCAACCAGCATATTTTAACACACAGCCAGTTCTCCAGAAGAACATACACTAAGGAGGGGAACAAATTCTTGACACACTTTCTTTCCTCCATCTTTTAAACAAAATCTAAGATCTTTGAAAATACTTCTGGATGGCTGTTCACACTGTGAGCTGAGAACACAGTACAGTATTGAGAGACTGCTTTAGAGAAGTGTTACAGACTTTTCACTTTGCTGGAAAGCTCTAATTGTGAGGTTTCATCCAGAAACATGGCTCTAGCTATGCTGAAGTCTAGGCTAGCTATATTCCCATGATACGAACCATCTGGGCTGTTTCCAGTTGTACAGACCCCTAGAAAGGTAGGACTTTTTGCCCACCCCTGTGGCATACAGTTAGAAAATCTGGGGGAGTCTGTAGTCTGTCTTTTAAATAAGTACACCAATGAGCTCTTCTATGGCTACTTTTGCATGGTATCAGAAAAACAGAATCTGTTTTGCAATTAATGCTTTCCTCTTAAATTCAGCAAGCCAGTATTAAAAAATAAATAAATAAATAAATATTCCTGTGAATGAATGAATGCATAAAGAAATAAATAGCGCTCAGCTTTCCCCCCAAACTAAAATAAGAGGAGAAAACACTCTTAGGTAAGAAAAGTTGCTGTCAACAGAGATAACTCAGGGGAGGGCACCTGTTATCACAAAATGATGAGAGCAAATAAAGTACCCTGTCCAATTCAAAGGGAAGAGAAGGCATTCCATTTGGAGTTGACTCTGGTCTGAATGTGCAGGGATGGTGAGAGGATTCACCAGAGACAGAGTGGGGAACAGAACAGGCAGATCGACGAAGTACACTGCTGAGGGGAGCAGTGGGTGGGTCAGGAGAGGTCTGCTGCACCATGTGAATCATCAGGGGGCAGAGGGGGGGGCGAGGGAAGCGGGGGGGCAGAATGGAACTCATACTGAAGTGGCTTTAGCTACTTAGTGCTGTGCTTTAACCTGCTGTGCCACCAAGGAGGGCCTAACATCTTGCTTTTAATAGCAATGATTTTTATATCTCATCAACAGTTTAAATCAGCAATATCTGTGAAGCACCCATTGGTGTCAGGGCTGGAGACAGAACAGGCTTTGTTCTGAAGGGGCTTTGAACCTACTTGCAGACATGGAAACAGAAAGACAGGACACCTGCCCTGAACCAGATATTGCAGACACCCAACAGCCCAGAGATGCTCAGCTCGCCTTTGCTGTTTCAGTCCTCTGTGCTTTCATGGGACACGGTGGGGCCCTGGGTGGCATTTGTGTGATCACACGTGGTGGCAAGGCATCTTGGCACATGTCTTCTAAGGGATAATGCCTCCCAAGTAAAGTAACATCACTACCTGGACAGAATCCCTTGAAGGAAGTATACTAAGGGGACAAGAGTGCGTTCCAGAAGAAGGATGAGCTGGGAGCCAAGGCCTTACATTTCTTTAAGTCCCAAAAAGCTCTAAGAGTTGTGTCTCTCTATACCCTGGAATGATACTGGAATGCAGCTGCCTCAACCACTGGACGCATTTGTGGGCAGTTTCTATTAGATATCCTTTTCCTTCTTGTCAATTCTCATTTTGCCACAACAGCTGGATGATGCTGTTACTGCCACGGGCCTCTCCCCAGTTATAGTCAGGCACAAGGGAAGCAGGGAGACAGTCTTGTTCTTATATTAAATATAAGCCCCTAGGGTGATGTACACAGCACACTGTGTTCTTCAGAGTTGTTTCAAATGAAAAAAAATAATGTCTGTATGTGTTGGTTGGTGGTTTTAAGACATTTCATTTCAGAAAACACACAGATAATAACAAGCCACAAAAGGAAGGGTTTCCAAAAAGCAAATATTCTCTCCAATTCCCCCCACCCTCACCCCACCCCTTCATGAAGTAGAGCCTGCTTTCCTCCTGAGGGAGCTCTTTCCTGTTCAGTTGTCATTGAGCCCTGGGGGAGTTTTTCTCCTGGTAATTTTTCACAGCCTGATAAGCCCATTCCTGGCCCAGTCTGTGCTGTGTGTGTGTGTGTGTGTTTTTTTTTTTTTTTTTTTGGGGGGGGGTTAGGGTGCAGGGAGGCAGCTGATCTTTCCTTCCCTCCAGGTTTATCTCCCTTTCCATGTGTTCCTCCCAACTCCAGAAAAATCAGATTTTCTAGGAAGATGCAGGCTTACAAAGAGCTGATTTGGGCAAAGGGAGGCTTTCTGATCTTGCAGAAGCTGTCTGGCGTGGGATGAGCTCAGGTCACCCTGTGTCCCAACACATGCCGACTCTCAGACAGACATTCCACAACAACTGCACAACCATCTTCCCTACCAAGTAACCAAATGTGCCAGCATCTCAATACTAGATTAAAGAACCCGTGACTTCAAACTCTTTTCTGTAGTGATTCAGAAATCGGTATTTTACTTTTACAAATTATTTAAGACAAAACATTGAAGTTCTGCAGGTACAAATATCCCCAAGGGCACAATGACTTATGGCCCTACCCGAGCACACCCCGCCTCGCCCCACCGCCCCCTCCTCATCTACCGAGATATGTAGGAGAGAGCCAGAAATTGCCCATAATCACACTCTGCCTTTCCACTGTACATCCAGTATGAGCTGTCATTATTTCAGTTTCTGAAGCTCTCATGGCAGCATTGCCAGTGAAGATAATGGGGCCTATTATTTTCAATGAGCTCCATCAGGAGGTTTCAATGGGCCTGCTATCACTCGAACAAAGACACACTGGGAAGCAACGCTGCTTTCTTGTCATCGAAACGGGCTGTTAGTTTGTGTGAAGCAAAAGAATACCCCTTTTCCTTTTCAGCCCTGTTGGATTTGAAAGGACCAAGAAAGGCAGTTTCAAAAGAAACATGCCTGACTCGTTCAGTGCCCTTTGCCCTGGCCAGATGTATATACGAGCAGCTTTCGTTGCATTGAATCGATAAGTTCAGCAAAGTGAAACCTGCTTTCCCATTGATCTCCTATTTATAGCCAGAAATATGTCCCTGTGCTAGATCTCTGGTAGGATGGGAACCAAACCAAACCAAAGCAGAAAATAACTGAGAAAGAAAGTAGTGTAAAAGGTGGTTCATTTTAAGGCAAATTAAGAGATTCTATACCATTGGCTCAGCTTTGAGCTGTCTTTTCCACCTTATTCCAGACTCTTCTCTTTTTCCCCAAACTTGAGACATCTCCCTTTGTCTTTACACCCACAGCAGCTACAGCTCAACTCCAAAGCTCCTTATGTCTGTATATTTACAACGCCTTACTAGTAACCTTTACGAAATGATAAAAAAAAAAAAATGATTATTTATCTAATTCTTCCTAAAAGTGGGCATTTTCACAATTGGCAATATGTATTCTTTTCTTAGTTTTACAAATATGAGACTACAAAAAACAAGTTCTCTTATAATAACAGCTCTGTCAGAGTTTAAAAAGAAAACATTTCAACCATTGAGTACTTCTGTGTTCATGCTTCTATGTATCTTAATCCTTGTAAAACCCCATGAGAAAGAGTGGCAGATGAGGACATGGTTGAGACTCACAGACATAAAATAACTTGTTGAAGGTTATTCAGTCAGCAATTGCTACAACAGGAGTTGAATCCTGCAACCTCTTTCTTGGGTCTATAGACCTGAGGGACTCACAGCATAATAGAGCTGTTGCAGAGTTATTTGAAAAATCACTTTTTTCTTGCTTGTGTTCCTGACTCCCTCCCAATTTGCCCCTTCTTACCCCTAAATATCTCTATTCAAGCAATCGGGCAGCTTCTCATTCATGTTCTCAAATTTATCAGGGTAGAAAGTAGAAACTGCTTGTCAATCTCTGTATCAAGTGTTTTCAAATGCCTACGTTCTACTGTGTGCATTATATTAAGACACTTCTGTGTCAAAAGCATAAAAATGGAGGCAGTGCATTTGAAAAAAAGGACAAAATATAAGAATTTTTTGAGCTATGATGAATCCGTTAGTGTCATACAGAAAAGAGAGCTGTCTCAGTCAACTTACTCCCAGCAGGGACATTTTGTTTTGTTCAAAAGCTCTGTGAACATAATATCACAACTTGCAGGACATCTACGCTTCACTTCTGTGATGTCCATTCAAGCTCTACAGTCAAAGCTTTACCTGGGCTTCCCTCATCCAGCGCAGGGGCTTGCTGGCCTTCAAGGACATGAGGGAAGTTTCTTTGTCTAACCCCGTGCAATTAATCTCTTTAACTTACCCTATAATGTGAACATTTGTGATTCCAAGGGAAGGGAGGATAATGGAAGAAAGCAAGTGATCCCAGTTTTAGTTCCTAAGACCCATGGGAGGAATATGGCATACAGTCTTATTCTATCAATTCAATCTTCGGCTCTATTTAAGTATGATCAGATTTTTGCTATAGGTAAGAAAAATTGCTGGACAGTACTTGTAACCATTTCCAACATCTTCCTGGTAAGTATAACCCTTTAAGGTAAACTGACTCATAATAGTAGTGTCAGTAGAGAACACCTGGAAATGCTGGGAATGAGCTCAGCAGGGTAGAGAGAGACCACAGTTTATATGTACCACCAGTCTTCTAGTTTATGTGTGACTTGCTAAAGTGAACAGATAGGAACCTGAGGAAAAGGACTTTTGTTGATCTGTGTGTCAAATATGTACAGTTAAATGTGGATAAAATTATCCTGTTTATGTTTATTACTTCTCTTCACAAAAGATGAGATGGCAATGAAATAGCCCAGCAAAGATAACTTGCACAATGTTTAAAATATGCCCACATCCCATCTTCAATTTAGCACTAGCTTCGTCCCTACTATATTCTAATCTTCCTGCACCCACTAATTCTCATCTGTTTCTGAGAGATAAATACAGCCTACATTTTTAAGGGCTTATTTTTAGGATAAAACACATCATTGTATGACCACTTCCCCACAACATGCAATAGCTGCACTTCCAGTATCCTTTTTTCCTTTTGAAAATATCTAAGAGTATATAAAAATTCAAATACTAACAATAACTTTATAATTTGGAAGTCACTGATTTGTCCACGGGACCTGCTGGTAGTTTAAGCATTTGTTAAAAATTACCGGACTCTGATTTTTTTTTTTTAATGCAAAGAGTATATCTTGTTAATCTTTTATAAACATAGGATAAATATATTGCCTGGAAAATAATAGATTCTTAATAAACATTTCTGATGAATTATCAAATACTATTCTACTGACAGTACGCTACAGAACAAGGTCGAATAAGGTCGTTATTCTGCTCTACCAAGGCGGGCTGGCTAATGTTATGGTAGTGATAGAGAAAGTGATCTTTATTTAGCTAGTAAACATTTACATCGTGTTTATAGTACTTTTATAAGTTGTGAGAATTCTAATTCTCTTACAAGTGTAATTAATCCTCATAATGGCCCCATGAGATATTCTAATTTTTATATTTGCCTTCTTTACTTTATGAACGAGCAAACTGTGGCACCAAGAGGATGATCCAGCCACAGCTACCTTATGAGTCTGATGAACAAAAATCTTTAGCTTCTTTTCCTCATTACTTCATCATATATTTTTAGGTGATTTAGGTTTATGAGAAATTAGATTTTATGTGAATTTGATGATGAAGTTTAAATGTGTTTTTAAGCTGAATTTCTGTTCTCCTCCCCACATCCACTGCTGTAAGACCTTGTGTAGGAATGGAGTAGGGTAACACCAGAGCTAGGGGCCCAGGATTCCATATTTAAGATAATGTTTTGAACCATGATTTAACTCTTTAGAAGTCCACATGAACCGTTTACCAAACAGATGAATAGATGTGGTTATTCATAAATCAATTTCACTTATTTGACAACATAAGTTATTTGCAAATATAATCTCCCAAGGATTTCCCCAGACATCTGCCCAACTAATTTAACCTGCTAAAACGTTTGATTATCAGACAAGTGGAAATCTTGTAAATCAAATGCTAAAAAGTACCATAACAACAATTAATGCAGACAAGATCAGGGCTATTAGTTGACCACAAGTTCAAAAGCTGACCAGTTTATGACTTTTAAAGGCTATGGTAAGGCTTTTAAAAAGATAATATTTTATAAAAATTCATAGACATCCTGTGTCTTAAAAATGGTAAGTTTACATTTGAAGTATGTGTTTCAATTTAGGGAGCTTGTTTTTAAAGGAGAAAAATGACAAATTTAGATTACTCACAAAAAGTATGCAAGGGAAGACAAGGCACCACTTAACTGAAATAATTAAAAGGGTGACAGAAGTTTGGTTTGACAAATGGAAGACCCAGAAAACTCATAACAGTTACCGTAGACTATTTGAAAGAAATGTCCCTATAATGAAGGATAAATATTTTCACATCAGAATCCTGTCTTTCTAGCTCTGAAATATACCTTTTTCCCTCTAGTTACACTGCCACTGACCTAAAATGACTCTTTATTGCAGTAATTTCCTAATTAGTGTCCTGAATCTCATCTTGCATTTCTCTCATACAAAACATTCACAACATACCAGGATCATCTTTCCAAATCACAAATCCTACTGTGACATTTCCTGGCTTAAAAATCTCTCTGTGGCTCTAGTGCACACAGAGTAAGCATGAATGTGTCAGACTCACAAGACTTCTGGCAGCATTTCATAGTCCTAACCTGCTACTCCTCTATCCCAATACCCTTCCCATCTTCCTTTCTTTAAACCTGTGCTTTAACTTCTCAGAACTAAGAACTCTGAAAGACTGTAATACTAAACCTGTGACATGCATATTGTTCTCTCTGGAATTCTCTCCACCCTTCAGTCTATCTTGTAGCTGATGAATTCAACTTTTAGGACCAGCTAAAACATGTCACTCCTTCTCCAAAGCCTACCCCACTTCAGGGTCTACTCCTCAACACGTCTCTAACTTTTCACACATAACTATCAGATTAGTATATATATATATATATATATATATATATATATATACATGCGCAAATCTTTCCACTTTATCACATCTTCAATTTCTCCACTTGATCTCTTTATGATCTACGTTAAGGCCTGGGGCAAGAAAAAGAATATATTTTTGTTGAGTCAATGACAAAGGAACACACATTGAGAGGCAACCTAGGGGAGCAGATATTAGTTCAATTATAATATCAATGAAGATATTTAAAAAATAGCCACTAATTGTAAGCACCTACAAAGTGTCAAGCAATGTCCTAGGAATTGGCTACTTATCATCTTGACCCACACAATCTAAGGCAGTAGGTCACTCACAAATAAAGAGTCTGATAGAAAGATAAAGGTGTACAACTAAAAACAAACATTTGGCAGAAAGCTTAAAACAATCTCACAGACTCTAAAATTCATGTCCCAGCCATATACCAAACAGCCTACTTTAAACATTGGAAAAATCAGAGGGGTACAGTTGATCACATGGCTTCCTCTGGAGGTGTGTTTCCAACCATTTCTCATGGATTTTTTTTTCAGACAAGTATTTTAAGATAATATCATTCTTTGAAAGATTGGACTCAACCTGGCTATAGTAACATGGCAGGTAAGGCTTGGAAAGGCATCGGCCAGGGACCCCTTCCGTTCGTTATCATCAGCACTTTCATAGATACTTGCTTACACTATTTAAATAAATCAAGTGGACTTGTAAGTGAACAGTTGCCAGACACATGCTCTGGTCTAAATGGATGCCCCATGTTGCTCCTATCGAGAAATTTGGTTGTTCCTGCTGATCATATAGACAGACCCCAAAGATCTGTCATGTTAAGTTTTCATTGACAAAAAATTGTGGCAAAAAAACAGAGAGAATAAAATATCCTTGTTGAGACTCTCTGCTTAATGCTGATAATGCACATTCCATATCCTGTTCCTCTCACCCCCCACCGGTAGTGTTCCTTCTGAATCCCCTAAACTTTAAGTTATTAGGACCCTTGGCTCTTGCCTGTGTTGTCAGCTAAGTGAAAGCCTAAGACACATTCTAAAGTTGTTTACTGCAAACTGTTTACTACTTGCTTATCTCCCTACCATGGGATATATGGAAGGAGAAGCTTCATGCATTTACCTTCCCCCTTGGATTGCCTATTGCCATCTGTGGTATATCCAAGGGGACCAGGAAAGCCTGCATTTGTAATGATTCTACTTTAATATTCTGGATGCTACTGTGGCTACCAGCAGATTTGGGAGGAAACCAAAGACTAGGGAAATAGATGGGCAACGTCAGCCAGTTACCTTCCTCTACATGACTTGCCTGAAGTAGAGTGCCCTAAAGTTTGCAAGTTTTGTATGTGACATATTTTAAAATAGCTCCAGAGATACGGCCGGCTCTGTTCAGAAAATGGAACGTCAAAGGTGACTCAGCCTAGCTGAGGCAAGAAAAGTCTAATTCAGAACATAATTTGCTTTCCTTTATTTGCACACTGCAGTTCTGGGGAATAAAAACCATTATAGAATCAAAGGACAATTTGCTTTTTTGTTGTTGTTTTTGTTCTGCACTGAATTTTTAAAGGCTTTTTTTAAAAGAACATAAACAGATGAATGATACTAGATTCAGTGCAGCTTAAAACTAAGTACCTTGAGCTTTTCCCATGATAAACAGAAACCAATCTTGGCTCTCTGCCCCCAAGCACAGTTCTGTGTGTACTCAGTGAGATGAATCTCTTCTTTGCTGGGGGGGAAGTAAGACCATGCAGGCAGGGGTAGTGATTCTTGGAGAGATGAGGACTTTAAGACATATTCAATTATGAATGTTTCATTTTTCTATCTCACCTCTCCCCCACATTGTGAAACCTCTTGCTGCCTTTTAGTTCTCTCTGTGTCTCCAAAATTCTGGGGGTGATTTTTGACTCAGTCAAAGAAGTTCCAGGGCTTTTCTATGTACCTGGTAGGATGGAGAGAATATCATTGGGGTGTGGCGATCAGAAGTAACTACATTTATAGTGAAAGGAAAATTTAAAAAGATCTAATAAAGTGAAGGAGACAGAGAAGGCTCAAGGCCCAAATAAAATGTACAAATTTTTGCAAGATGTGGATTAGAAGGTGTGGACACAGAAATTGGTGGTGGGTGAGAGGGGCAGTGGCAGAGTGAGGATATTGTTACTGTACATTCACCCTTTGGTCCTTCTTCAAGAAATATCAGTAAAAGGTGGGATTGCTTTGAATTACTTTTTGATTGTTGAGCTCTTTCTCTGTATGTGACACAGAGAATAGACAATGTCAGACTCCAGCTTATAGGAATTGAGGAAGAAACCAAATTTAAAGCTAGGAGGGTAAATGTGAGTTCTGTCTCTACAATCCTTCTTGAATTGGGAATGCTGCTTGTAGATTTAAGGCTTCATGAAACATTGACCATGAAGGCCCCAAAGAGAATGTTGACCTGAACCACAATGGAGACCTTCAGATATTTTTCTGTGCCAAACACTCACCTCTATAAGGACTCCCCAGCTAGCCACCAGGTAGCAATATTCTTGATAATTAGGGGGCACATTCACATTAACCACAACAATTTGAAACACTTTAGATGGGTTGGAAATGTAAAATCATACATACATAAACATGCATTCACTTACTCAAGACTTACTTATTAATATGTGCCAAGCTCTGTTCTTAGTATTTTCATCTTTTGGTGGGTTGGAAGGAAACAAACACACAAGTAAAGAGCCCTAAGGTGTTAGGAAGAGGCACACTAAGTAGTAGTAATCCCCTTCTAGGTGAGGACTTTACTTCCTCCATTTTTTATCAGAGGCTTGGCTATATTATTTGTTTTAGCTATAATGAGATGTCAGTGGGAGTGATGGGTGCTATTTCTGAACAGAAGCTGCTGTCTCTCTTTTCTCTCTACCGAAGGAAAGTAATTCAGCAAGGAATGATATGAATGAAAAAAAGACAAGAAGTACAATACATGGAAATAAAATGTTGTGATGTGATAGTAGTATGGCAGATTAATCTGATTGATACCATAATACATAAACATGGATACTGTGGGGGGTGTAAAAAAAAAGTAGAGAAATATTAGGGTGGTTGTAAGGTTGAGATAGGTGCAAAGAGCAGTATTAAAGACATGAGATTGGAATTTGCTTTCAATAAGTAGAGAATTTTGTCAAGAGAATATCTGGGGCAGAAGCTTTCCAGACAGAAGCCCAGCTGAAAGAAAGGTCAGATGAGGAAAGGTCTCAGACGAGAAGATGGTTTGAATGTCGGGGCCACTGAGGAGGCTTCCATGGCAAAGGCAAGTAACAACAGAGAAAGTAGTAGAAAATGAGTTCAGACAGTTAATGGGAACATGGTGGAGCAGGGATTTGGAGTTAAGGGGGTTATTTTGATAAATAAAATGTTAACAAATTCTAAATAACATATCTTAAATAATAATTTGTTCTGAGCTAAGTGGAGTACCTACAAGAGGAGTATAAGTTGCTAACTTAACATTTAAAATGTTTATGTGGTTGCTATCTTGAGACTAGATGTGAAGAGTTCCAGGCAAAATAGTTAAGATGTTGTTGTAGGAGTCTATGCTAGATATGATGATTACCTGAACCAGAAAGGTAGTCAAGGAGCTTGTCAGATAAAGTAAGATACTAGATATGTTGTGAAGGTAGGAAAAAAATCAGAATTGACTGATGGGTTGGATGTGGGATGAAGAGAATAGAGGACTTGGGACTCCTCTGATAAAAAGAGGTATTCCCTTAAAAGCATGCCTCATCTCTCCAGTGGGCAGAGTACTCAGCACTATACTCCTGCTGCTCACCTTGTGTGCCTGCAGCTGTGCTGGCTTGGTCTGTTGAGATGCCCCATGCCAGCAGGTCAGCAGGGGGCAGCGTCACTGGTCACGACAGCTTGAGATACAAAGGGAACTTAGAAATTAACTAGTCCTGAGCATCCTGGCTATTTTGATTTTATCATACATTATATTGTTAGATGTCATATATGCAAAGACCTAAAACTACATTTCACTATAGTGTGATATTTTTCTAAGAGTTTGCAATAAAATTCTTTTGCTTCACTAAACTGAAAGGCAACAAATTCACATTTAATAATAAAGAGAACAGGGTTTCCGTTTCTCAAGAAAGCTGATAATAAATATGCAAACTACATAAACTCTGGTTGCCATTCCAATCCTCCATGGGACTATGAATGAGACTGATGGTCACATGAAAACACAAACCAAAAATATCTGAAGAAGCATCAGTGTCTAATTCAAACAAGCTGTCCTTCAAAAGGATTTCTTACATGCATAAAACTAAATGTAGGTTTGTAGAGCTAATTGAAGAATAGCTTTTCATTTAGATCAATGCTTATTATTTCCAATTACTTTGCTCATCTTCCATTTCCAGTTTTCTTATGGTTCCAGAGTTAAAGAGATTTGTGAGTAATTAAGTGACGCTGGTGATATATGAGTGTTATCAAACTCTTCAAATAGAAAGTCAGTCAACTCAGTCATGGTTCTATTACTTTATCCAAAGTTGAAATGTAAAGGCTTTAAAAATTCATTCTTTTGAAGGTGAAAGTTCTAACATTACTTCAAATACATCTTGGTCAAGTATAAAATTAAAGGTAAAATTATTTGTTTTGAAGTGAAAATCTGAATGTGAATTTTGAGGAATCCATTATCACAATCAAAATGAGAAAACAAACAAACAACAATAAAAAAAATGAAAGGAACAATTAATGTAAAATATTTTGAAACAGAAAAATACTGGATTGTGGAATATACATAATTCAAAATTGTGTTTAAATCTTTGGTGATATTCTAAAAATCAAAAAGGAAGTCAAAGTTTATAAAAAGTTTGTGTGTGTGTGTTTGCATATATATATATATAGATAGATAGATAGATAGATAGATAGATAGATAGATAGATAGATAGATAGATAGATAAAACTTACTATAGGTACACAGACACACCTACAAACTGAGCTAAAAAAAAAAAAAACTAATGTTTAAGTGAAACAACAAATAAACCTCACCTTGCTACTCAGTGTCTATATGGCAATGAACCTTTTCTGAGTGAAACCTAAATGTAAAGTTAATTTTCATTCAAAATCAGCTGAAAATCTTTAATTAAGGTATTCAGTGAAAAGAAAACCTCCTCCCCAACACACAAAAACTCCTTGCTACTAAAGATTATCAATTATCAAAACTAAAACCTGAAAAGCAAAGGTTTTACAATTTATCCATATAGAAACAAGGGATAACAAAAGAATACAAAGTGATGATCAGTCCGGTGATGTACATCATTTCATCTTGGAATTTGATAATTTCACCTTCCACCATCTACACTGGTGAAACACTCACAGAAAATCATATATACAGATGATTTGACAATTTTTTTATTGTAAAAATATTTCTAAAAGAAAGGTTGGATTGATAGTCATAAAAGGGAACGTGTGGATATTTGAAATAGTCAAATATATTCACATATGTATTTATAATTTAAAGAAAAAAATGGAATTGAGAGAGTCAATGAGCAGACTTTTCTCTGCGCTTCTTTGATACTTTGGCACTTACAGATACAGTATTTTCCTCATTTAAAAAAAAAAAGTATAGAGAGAAGAATCCATGAAATGTATACGCAATTAAAATTACTATCTTTACTTATATAAACACAGGGATGTATAGAATTTTTAATTTAGAAAATAAGATGTTTTGCAAAAGTAATTTGAATGAAATCTTATATGGATCTATAAGTCAAATTATCTAGAAAAATACCTATTTTAAAAATTGTGTAATTTTAATTATTTTCCACTTTTTTTTAATCTCAAATGCACCCCAATAGATAATGAGTAACTACGTAACTTCTCCAGACAAAGGAAACATCAGAGAATTTGCCAGAGTAGCTGGAGGGGTGTGGGTTTACCATTAGTTGTGATAGGGAAGGTTGTGAATGGAGCAGTTTTCTAGAGTAAAAAAAAATGAGGGTTGAGTTTTGAACATTTATTTTAGATATAGAGAGATGCTAAGTTGGCAGTTGATATACAAGTCTGAGTCTACTGGATATGTGTGGGCAGAATATAAAATTTAAGGAGTCATATAAATTGTTTTTTTTACCCTGTGGATTGCAAAATATTGACAGAGATTTGTCCTATCCCCTATGCCTGTATCTTCCTGATAGGTTTTTATCCCTTCCATCAGAAAGTGAAATTGCTTTTCCTGTTCTTAAATGCTCCTCTACCCTATAACTTCTTTTGACCCATATGTTGTGGCACAAGGATGATATGACTTCTTAGGTCTGTACAGGCCTTTCTGCTTTCCCTTTCATCCTTTTAGAACACTCCCTAAAACTTCCAAATAAGGAAGCCCATCTGACCTATAGGAGGACAATTGTAAGTAATGAAGAGAACCAAGGTAGCCAGAACCAAATGTCAAACTATGTGTGAGATGATCTTGGGCCTTCCGATCTACCTTCCAGCTAAACACAGCTGTATGAGGGAGCCAGCTGCCACCAGGAGAGTAACCATGCAGTGAATACACAGAACCATGAGGGATAATGAACCACTAAGTTTTAGAGTGATTGGTTATAGAGTAATAAAAGACTGGTACACTATTTAAAGAATGAATTTCATTATAAAAATCAAAACTATGGACAATGGATGAGAGTCAAGGATTAGTTTCTGGAATGCTCTCATTTTAGTACCACAGCCAATATCTATATTACATTAGTAGATATTAATGTTACATGCACATTAAACTTTGACTTTATTATTAGAAAATATATTTGTAGTTAAAAATAGCTATCAGAGTCACTTTTTAGATGAATCCAAAAATATTAAGCCAAAATGTGATTCATAGTGACAACATACCCTGTACTTAGATCTTTCCTTCACAAATTCTAATATGTTTGCAAATGGAAAAGCACAAAAAAGCACTATACAAAAAGTATAGTGTTGAAGATATATATATATATATATATATATATATATGCACACACATACACATATATACATACACACATATATGTGTGTATGTATATACATAAATGTGTGTGTATACATACACACACACACAGTGAGACTTTCTGAATAATGCCACAGGTGCAACTTGAACACACAAAGTCTAACCAATGAGATACAGTTATAAAACATTTGAAATCCAGAAGATCAGAGAAGGAGAAAAATCACTATGAGTTCTACATCAGAAAAATCACTATGAGTTCTACATCAGAAGCTGTGCTCTGTATACTGTGGGGAGGTGGTGGGAGGGAAGTGAGCATAAAAACACTGGAGAAGTGTGACTAGAATAGGGATCAAAAGTCAGGCTCTAAATTCTTCTATGCTTCACCTAAACTTGACCTAACTTTCACCTCCCTAGACTTCATTCTAAGATTTAAAGTAACAGTTTCAGTGTAGTGGTAAGAGCAGAAGCTCAATCACAATGGACTGAGGAATCAGTGCGAAGAAAGAAATAACCACAAAGATCGTCAACACTTTCAAATTATTATTTTTTTTAAAGATCTATTTACTTATGCATACAGAACTGAGGTATAGGCCAGAGGTGTAGGGGCAGTGAGAGGATTCACTGGTGACAGAATGGGGAGCAGAACAGGCAACCTGACTGCTGAGGGGAGCCGCAGGCTATACAGAAAAGCTCTGTGGCTGCTCCATAAGCTCCAGACCTTCCTGGTCTGAGATCAAACTCGTGTTGAAACTGCTGTGGCTAGCTTTGTAGTGTTACACTCTAACCCTTTGGGCCACCAGAGAGGGCCCTTCAAACTCTTTATATGAAAGAAACTTGATGAAGAAAATGGTGACTAAAGATGGTGATGTCAAGAAAAGCTTGGTGTTAGGTTAGGTAGGAACTGAGTATATTTAGTAAGAAGGAAGATACAAATAATGATAGGTTGAATATTCTCCCCCATTTATACTGAAGATCCAAATAGGTGGGAAAGACGTCAATCAAACACACAGGTAGCACTGAGCAATTAAATCAAATACTGAAGTCAAAGGGAGAAAAAGGAGAGGACAGTGCAGGTGCAAATAATCTGATTTTGTTGCATGAAGTTTACATTGTTAATAGGCTTCTATTTTCTCCTTGAAAGTAGGAGGCTAGGACATATGCTGAGGGGTTAGAAGCAAACTGGCAGGAAGAGAGATTTCAGAAGGGAGAAGGTTGGAAATAGCTCAATGGCAGCCCAGTTGAGGTTGGATATCATGAATTTAGAGCAGCATCATTCAGCTAGACTGTAAAATATCCTCATGAGTACTCAGCATTAGGGGTATAAATTCAAAGAACATAGGTAGCTAAATCCAGTCAATTAGATTTTTTCAGGTGGATGTTTTAGAGAGGTAATGGCACAATATGACACTGACTTTAATATAAGGCAGGTCAGAATAAACATTACATGAATGATACAAACATTGATGCCTATAAATATAGGGGGATGAGGCAAATAAGCATTGGCCACATTTATCAAAGAAAACAAAGAGCATTTTCTAAGATAAATGGAAACGTCAGGGCATTCAAGGTGAGGGAAATTCATAGGTGATGGCTTGAGCATAGAGAGTACAGTTCTCTTAAACAAAAGGAAAGAGTGAAGAATCGGTGGTCCTTGGTAAGAAATGATGTGGACTTTATCAGATAGGTAGATGTATCTAAGTGTACAGAGTGTGTGGGTCTATTGGAGTCATGAAGAATCTTAGAGCAAAGCAGTGGCATTATAGACAGGCCTATAAATGAAAAACATGCACACCATGTATATGCCTTGATCAACATCACTATTTCAGTAGTTAAGCAGACCCTGATACTTTAATTTGGTTAGCAAAAATGGTTACTGAGGAGTACGCACAAATATAATATTCATAAAACATAACACTCTATAACTAGTGAAGGTAATTTTGAAAATTTAATGTATTTTTCATTTTATACAAAAATTTCTTTCACCCCATCAAAAAATATTAAGTACCAGATGTTATATGTGCTAGAACCATATGCAACAAAACAGAAAACAATTAAAAGCCACACTCTTAATTATATTGCCTTTTATTGGGAACAAACATACAATAAGAGAAATCGGTAAATAAATGGTACACAGTGTGGTCGTAAGTTCTTTGGATGAATAATAAAGCTTGGAATGAAATAAGTATTAGGGCTGAAGAATTTTTAACAATTTTTAAACTGTGATGTCAACAAAGCCCAACAAAAGTGACATTGAGAAAGAGCTAAAGGATGTAAAAACACCCTGGGGCTACTGAGGTGATTGTAAGGACTTTGACTCTAACTCTGAGTGGAATATGATCTAAGTTTTAAAAGATCACTTTAGCAGCTATACAATGCAAAAACAGAGTGGAGAGGTGAATTGGAAGTGGTGAATAAGTAATATGATTACAATCATTCAAAAAAGCAGTGATGAGGCTTTGTAATATAGGAACAAATGTCATTATGATAATCTGTTGGAAATGGCCATATTCTGAAGGAAAGGTCAACAGGATTGGCTGTTATACATAAAAAACACACACATGCATTCACATATACATACACAATATTATGATATGTACATACTCTGCTGCATATGTTATATACAAGGCATGCTATTTTACATGTTTTATGTGTGTATACATGTGTGTATAAAATATGTATCAAATAATAAAGTCAAAGATTACTAGAAATTATTTGACCTGAGCCAAAGGTTGAAACGATATTGGCAATAAAAATCAGGAATGTAATTTTGGTCCTATTAATTCTGAGATCCCTACTAGACATACAAATGCAGAGGTTTAATAAGTTGATGTATATAGAAGATAGGTAGATGATAGGTAGATGATTGATAGATGGACAAAGCTAAACTGCAAGACTGTTTAAGTGCAAGTTCTGGTAGATATATAAATATGGAATGTTTGTGTTATAGATAATAATAGGTAGAACATTAAAAAATCCAACAAAGTACAATGTGAAGAAAATGATGGTGAGGTAGAAAGAGTCAAAAGTGGTGACATTCTGAAGCCACATGCCAAAAATAGTTCAAAGAGATCAAATGTGTTGAATGCTAAAGACAGGCTATGTCAGAAGAGTATTATTGGTAAATTTGACAAGCATATAACAGGTAGAGACAAATGTATTGCTATGAATTCAATAGAAGATAAAACGAGATAATCAGAAACAGTCCATTCAATGGTTCTTTTGAGTAGTTTTGGCATACAAGAGAAATGAAGCACTAGCTTGAGAAGGACTTATGATCAGGATAATTTTTTAAATAGTATTAAGTTTCAGCACATTTGAATGCTGATGAGAATGAACTGGCTAAAAGGAGAAATGGTAATGAAGCTCAAGGGAAATAGAGAACTGCTGTGATGCTGTCTTTAAGTGCAGAACCTAGTGGACAAGGGGAGGAGTTTAACTCAGACAAAATTACAGGCACTCCATCTATAATGCTAAGAAAGCAGGGAAAAGTATACCGACAACAATGCAGTGCAGTATGGTAGTGAAAGTGGCAGTAAGAAATTGTGACTTTTTTTTTTTCTCAGTGGAATGGGAAGTGATTTATACATTTAAAATTAATAACATAGTATTGGGTATAATGAGATAGCTGGTAAGTTACAATAGCCCATCTGAGGGTAATTAGCATGAACTGAAAGTTAGACCATTAATAAATAATGTATTTTTCTTTTTTTTTTTTGAGATACATAGGCTTGTATAAGTTCAAGAGTAAAATAGAGATTTAGTTTGAGGTAGGGTTGGGTGTTTTTTGTTCAATGTCATGGAGTTGCCGGGGGTCAAAGGGAGTTAGAAGTGCAAGAGAGAAAGTGGAAGCAATTGCCTTGTGTAATACAGACAGGAAAACAGGTAATGCAGTAGGTGAGGTATATTGAAAAGGCTGTAAAATTATTAAATTATAGTTCCTGGTAGGACAGGAGAATGCTATTTTACTTATAACTTACTGAGATTTTACAGAACTTTCAACATTTTAACTGATCATTCAACGCTACAATTTCTGAATCAAGTATTATAAAATAAATGTTCTCATCTCCTCACAAGATTATTCTAGTCAAGTAAACTTTTCATCACCCATAATTCCTTCTTATAAACAGGAAGTTGGGAATAATGCGCCATTTTTGTTAACTATTGAGAAGTGATTTTATCTCCTAAACATACATTGAAAACAAAGTGGTTTATCATAAATGTTCTCAAAGTTCAACAATTTCTGATTCCTAAATATTTGTAAATACTATCTCCTACATACATGATTACTGGCTTCATCTTTTATTTGGTGTCTTCTCAACAATTCTAGCTTTCCACACCCTATGGATATGGCAGGTGTACTTATGCTTGCAGGATGCAGGGGAACCATCTATCATTAGAAAGAGCAAAAATTAAACATAAGCTTTTCCATGACTGCACTATAATGAGGGAGTCTAGGAAATGGTACAGGGGTGATCGTTTTTATCCTCTTCTCACAATGGTATACTAACATATAGTATTGCAGTTAGTCTTGGAACTCACATATAGAATTGGGCGATTCAGTAATCTTTTTCTTCAGGATAAGTAAATGGTTAAAAAAAAAAAAAATTCCTATATAAAAAAAAATCCAGAAATTACGTAGATGTTTTGTAGTAGTTCAGCTGAGGAACAGATATGAAAATAAGAGACATGTTCTGTGGTACTGAACCTTGGCTTTTTCTTGCTGTGATTGACACACCAAGATAAAAATCCTCACCATTCCCTTTGTATCATTCAACACCTACTTGAAGGTCCATGAATAAAAATAAGAAGTAAATACAAATGTTTAGTCCATAATGGATTGTGAGCCCCCAACCTGGTGATAAAACCTCTAGAGTTTATGTGTATTGTCACTGAATCTCAAGTCAAAGAATGCAGTCAAGTTGAAGAGTTGAAGGGTAGAAGCATACTATTGTCATTTATAATCTATCAAAGTAAAGCACCTGGTACCAACAGACTTGAATAGAATCTTAGAAGTAAAGCAGTGGGAGTTATCTTCTTACACCTAATATTACTATTCCTATCTCTGTTTTGTTCTGTTTTCATGCAGATACACTCAGCTTTCCATCAAAAATCTTGGGGATAACTTTAGAAGGTAATAGATCAGGAAAAAAAAAATCTCAGAAAATTTTCGATTAAGTTAAATCCAGAGAGAAAGTAAACTGTAGGCACAAATGCCAGCAGGTATTATTTCTATTTAGTGACAACAGCCCACAGATATTTTGTATTCGTCAACAACTAAAAAAATTAGAACATATGCAACTATTTTCAGAAGTTAGAAAACAGGCAAATGGGAGCTGACCCCTGAAGGAAAAGAAACATCTGGGTTGAGCCTTGTTTCACTGTTTCAGCTGGTTGCATGGAGGTAGTTTTTAGGTGACAGTGTGGAATTGGGAACAGGATCCCTGTCTCACGGAGTAGAGGCAACAGGGCTGAAAGGTCAAAGACAACAAGCAGCTAGAATTCACAGGGCTGAATACTAGAGAAAAGGGAGATAAACAGACAAAGAAAGCAAGCTCAGGTGTTTTCTAGAACTTTCCCCATGCCTTTAGCTGAATGTGTATCAACTCAATCACATGAGGAAACCACCAAGGCTGCTGAAAGAATCAGCAAAAAGAAAAAAGTGTAACAGACCTCAGACAAACCACAGGACTACAAATATTTTGATTTCTGGATAGAACCACAGAAAAACCTCTACTACACAGAGAACTGAATAAAGTTCTCAAAGTGATAATGATTCCATTATAGGCCAAATTATTCACAGTGTAAGGGCACTTCTGGATCTGTCTTTAAAAGCTTATAAAGAATCAACATCTGGCCCTCCCTGGTGGCGCAGCGGGTTAGAGCAAAGCACTAAGAAGCTTAAGCCACTTCGGATGAGTTCGATCCCCGCCTGCCCCGGAGGAGATCCACATGGTGCTGCAGATCTCTCCTGACCCGCCCACTGCTCTCCTCAGCAGTGTACTTCGTCGATCTGCCTGTTCTGCTCCTCACTCTGTCCCTGGTGAATTCTCTCACTCTCCGCATCTCTGGTCTGTACCCCAGTTCTGTATGAATAAATCTTTAAAAAAAAAAAAATCAACATTTACATCCTAGAACAATATACTTATTTTTTTCCTATATATTATATATTATTTTCCTACATATTATATATTTTCCTATATATATTATATATGATATATAGGAAAAACTATATACTATATAGTTTTCACATCATTTTTCATTTTTGTACAATGTATGCTTTATCATCTCAGTAATTGTCCTCTTGAAATTCCCACCATCAATTTACCCTTGTACCATCATCATAGATCCTTGTGCTTCCCCCATTTTCCTTCTCCCTCCCCACCCCCTACAAGAAAGTCTCTGGTTTATAGCTGCCTGTTGATTTTTATATTTATTACTTTATCCCCCTCCCCCTCTTATCTGACCCCTTACATGGATCCTCTACATTCCTCCTAAGGTTGCACCACTAAAAAATCCTAAGTGCCAAATGGGAATTTAGACATAATCTATCCCTACTCCTTCATTTTATACATAAAAAACAAATGAAATACAGAAAGGCAAAGTGATGTTGCAATATATTTAATCCATTTTTATTATGCTAATCAGACATCAGCCAAGGTATTAAGGGGAAATAACAGTGGACAAGTTTATTTAGTTACTTTAATAAGGGAAATATGAGATCATATCAAAGATCTCAATGATCAGTGAATTACTGTCCATACAAGTTTTTCTGGTCTGCATGTATTAAAATTGTCTGATACACACATATATAAGTGCAGTACAGACTGCATTTGGGGACAATAGATTGACTGGTATATATGTCCTGATATATTCCATTATAAACAGTTTGAAATACGCACAACTTTTTTTTTTTTTACATGTGGGACATGTAAATTTATACATTGATCCTAAAAATCACTAACAATTATTTCAGATTTATGGATGACTTCATCCTGAGAGATAAAATTGGCATGAGAAGATAATACAGTGTTTTGTACATATGTGTGTGAGATACTATCTAAATTCAGCACTGATTAAGAGGTCAAAATAAGTTTAACATCATTGCTTTCATTTACACTTGAGAGCCCCAAACAGAAATTCTGAAGCTCAAATGGCTTTACAAAGCCCTATTATTCTCATGTATTTTTTTTTCTTTGTAAAACTTATAAACCAGCACAGTATTATTTCACAAACAAAAGCTTTGGAAGGTTATCTTTTTTCGTCTGATTTGTGTGGTAGTTCCCTTGTTTCCTAGCCTGCATTATACATTCCAAATGGGACCCTGTGAACATAATTAAGGGTCATACCTACAGTATAAAGAGTGGGGGAAGAGGAATTAATTTCTCAGTTTTTCTTCTCTGAGCTACAGATTGGTTTGCAAGCTACTATTCAATTCAGTAATACAGAGCTCAGAGGAAAAGACCAAACTGTTGCAGCTGCTCTGCATTATAAAGCAGGGGGAGGGGAGAAAAAAAAGATTAGATTTTATTTGCCCACAAAATGAGCATCCTCAGTCTGTATGTTCTGTTTGGGAATAGCTCTATGTTTTAGACCAGGTCGTTTTTTTAATGCTCTTTTTTCTTTTCTTCCCAAGTTTCACTTAGTTCATGAACATCATTAAAACCCAGACAAAGTATCCTTCTGGGCCTAATTCATACAAATTGTGGGCTATTCAAAAGGAAGAACATAAAGGGGATACAGATTGGCCAAGAAAGTACCTTCTGAGGAAAGGTATTAATGACCTGAAGGAATCTGAGGAATAGGATCAAGACATGTCACTATCACAAAAATTTTGATATCAAAATGTGGCCCAAGACAAGGATTACGCACCTTGAAAAACAAGAAAAGATTAAGATGGGAAACCACATGAGAATCTCAAAGGCATTGGTGATGGGGAGGAGTCTTCATGGAATCTGTCTTCCTCATTATCTTGTTCCCATTCATAGTCAACTAGGTAAGACACAAGGAATCAAATATAACTAACCTGACTTCTACATGGTAGAACTGACCAATTCCTGCAAACATGTTTGCACCTTCTCAATAACAATGAGGTAATCAATAGTCAGTGGGGTCACCTAACCTTGCAAAGCTCTACCTTAACATTTGGATCTACTAGCTACACAATCTTAGTTAATTTTATACGTCTTGTTTTAAAAATGGCAGTGCTATGTCTGTCCTCCTCCCGAAATTAAGGGGCCAAAGTTTGATTTGGGTCCTTCCTTCGTAGAGTGTATTCAGTTCCTCTCATATTACTCCAGTCCGGCACCAGCATTCCAAACAACTTTTTTCCTTTGTCTCATATCTCTATCCTCCATCCTAATCCATCTACTTCATGTAACAGTCAGGATCAACTACTATCTCCCTCCTTCTCAAAAAAGAAAAATAACAGAAACAGTATTTGCAGATAGAAAGAAATCATAACATTCCTGGTAAGGAGAGAGCAAGAGAGAACTATAAAGAATGAAAAAGGAACTACAAGTAAAGCACAATTTTATGGACTTCTTGAAACTTATCATTGAGAAATCAGATTGATAAACAAAGAGAAATCTTTGGGGAAAGAGGATTGACATATGAGTGGACCAACCTGGTGTCCTGAAAAAAGCTACAAAAACCCTAAACAATCAAATATGTAATGAAAATTCAGTGTGGATGAATAATAATGCCCATATGCCAAAAATACAAGGACAGATTTATCTGTGAAAATTCAAGTACATAAAAAAATGAAAAGAGCAATAAGAAGTTTCTACTTTAGAAGATAAAACTGAAAAAAATCCCAAAATGAAGTGTAAAATAGAATGAGTCAATAAAATTAAAATTCATGAATGATACAGTAAATTTAGTATTGTTGTATTAGAAAACAAAAATAAGAGAAAAAAGCAGAATCACATAAATACAAAATAACTCCCTAAGCTAAAGAATAATATAAACATCCTGAATGAAAAATAAAAACACCAAGTATCACACAGAAAACACTTTAAAGATCCAAATTTGTACACAGCCTGGTGAAATTTCAGAATTCAAAGATACAAAGGAAATGATAAAAATGTCAGATGGTGAGGACATGGGTTTCCAACTAAGGAATGAGAATTATACACTGTCAAACTCGTCATTAACAATCTAGGATGCTAGGACACAATATAAGGAAATCTTTAAAGTACTAAATAAGACATTGAGTTTATTTAGGTGTCAAAAAGATTTTGGTAACTTTTCAGCAAATAAAACCACTGTCCATATTTGCCCAGTTTTCGTATGCTAATAAAGTGTGGTTTTCACCTCAAAGTCATTTTCAAAAATTTATATTCATGATAAATGAAAACTATATGAAGTTCAAATTTCAATGTTCACAAACTTTTATTTGGACTAATTCACCTATTTACATATCACACGGATGTCTTGACACTACAACGGCCTGTTGTGACAGACTCTGCATAGCTCACATATCCTAAAATATTTATTCTCTGACCCTTTACAGACGCTTCAAACCCTTTGTTTTTTGATCACATTCAGATTTATCTTCCTCCTTCCCAAGACAAGGGTATGTAAACCTATGTCCTATCTCTTCAAGGTTGCCTTGCTTACTTGGTAACCTGAGTAGCAAAGAACACATTAGCAAGAAGCAAGTAAACAAGGTAAAACAGAATAGAATTCTACCTAAATGGAACTCTATAATCAAATGTGAAGCAAATATAGACGTTTTTGGACATACATAGACTCATCAATTATACAACCTCTCAAGGCAGCATTCCAAAGTAGTAAAAGAGAAGGCAAGAGAAAAGGTGACGTGATACAAAAGAAACAATGGCAATAGAATATGATCCAGACACAATAATAAAGAAATCAGAAAGGAAATTAGAAAAGAATCCATAGGACCTTCACATACAAGTAACTCTCAGTTGTACTACACAGATAGAGAGTGAATAACATTTATATAGTAAAAAACCAAAAATACCACTTTTAGTCTCTTCAAGTGATTAGACTTAACCTATGAACAAAGGAAACATGAGAAAGTAATTTAAGTCAGAATATAAATTTACTATGAAACAATAATAATATTTTTAGCAAAAACCAGGGGTAAGGAATTGGATTACAATTCTCATATCCTCATATTTATAGGAAATCATAACTATTGGAAGGTGGTCAAGAAATAGAGTTGAAATTGTAGCCACGGAAATATTAATTGTGGTAACCTCTGGAGAATAGGAGAATATCTCTTACTTTTTAATTCTAAACACTTTATTATTTGACTGTGTGCAGGTTCCCTAGAATGACAAATACCCAAACTTGTTTCCCATTCTCTCAGGGCTGTTTAACATTTTGATGGGTAATTAAGGTAGCAACAAACACATTAGCACACACTAGGATGGATCAAATAAACAAATTAAAAATGTAATATAATTTTAGTTAAAATAACTCATCTTCTTAAGTCTGAGGTTGGAGGTGGGACAAAAATTTCACCTTTAATGATGACCCAATGGAATGGGTCCTGGCCTGTGTAGCATTTTGCTAGTTTACTGGTAATATCCTAGAGACAGCCAAGGTCAAAGAAATTGCAGGGATGAGTTATGTTTGGATAACTACACTGAGCCAGGGCCTGGAGAGTTGTATCTAAACAATTTGACTCACCTCAGTGGCTGTGAGGATAAAAAGCATTATTAGGGCCCTTCCTGGTGGTACAATGGTTTAGGACGCAGCACTGCATGCTAGCTGCAGCCGCTTCTGTGTGAGTTCAATCCCTTGCCTCGGAGGTGACCCACAAGCCACAGCAGACCTCTCCTGTCTCACCCACTGCTCTACTCAGCAGTGTACCTTATCAATCTGCCTGCTCTGCTCCCCACTCTGTCTCTGGTGAAGCCTCTCACTGCCCCTGCACTTCTGGCCTGTATCCCAATTCTGTATGAATAAATCTTAAAAAGAAAACACACACACACACAAAAAAAAACATTATTAGATCCTGACAAATGACCATCTCAAATTTTCCTGTGGGAGAAAGCCAAAAGCACATGCACAGTTGGAATGTAACCCACCTGTTCGTGTCCAGGTATAGCCCAAGCCACCTGGTCTGCTTTTCCCCACCTTAAGGACCTATCCTTTACACATCTCTGCCCAATTCGCTTCAAGAAGCCAGGTTAAATTTTTTTCCAGAACTGGCTCCCTCACGCATGAGTCTCTCCAATAAAGTCTTACCCAGTTCAACTGCACTCAGTGCTCTCTGGTGAATTCTTTCCCTAGAAGGAAATGATCCACACTTTTGGGTTGGGGTATTCTGAGGTCAAGCAGTTACAGAAAAATAATCAATGGGAAGCAGAGTATGCTTGATTCAACTGATGGTTATTTGTGGGTTAACTCTGCAGATTAAATTCATGTCTGACAGCACATATGGGAATGCAGATAAATGGACAACCTTCACTCTGAGGAAGTGAATATGGGTCAGTTTTAAGAGTTTGATGTGGCTTTAGTCCATTAAGTAATGGCTCCTCAAACCCAATTTCTTCCAAATATTCTGTAGCCAGTCAGGGATGTCATAGAATAACTCGCCTCTTTAAAATGACCACTGAAGGTCTCCTGGTCTCTTGAAGTCAAGGTCTCTCCTTAAGGTTGCATATTAGGCTAAAGTCAAGCTAGTTCCTACTGAGCCCAGGGAAATGGCTCACTCAGCATGAGCAAAGTACAACCCAGCAGGTTTCTTACCTTCAAGTGTTTTTCTCTGACTAAAACAACATGAAAAGGAAAGAGAATAGCAACCAAAAACAAATAGTTCAAGCAAATGTCTTTTGCAGATAAATTACCTGGAGTCAGGCTGATTTCCATGGCTACTCTCTTCTCAACCCTGTTATTTCTTGTCTTCACCCAAATCTGTGGGCTATGGCTGTATCTCACAGTATTCTTGTTTTGTTTATTGTCCATGCTTCTTAAAAACCGGATGAAAGTCTACATCCTGAGGGGATTTTTCCCTGCTTGTTTTTATGGACTTTGGCCTTGCGGTATTTTAAAAGTCAATTTTGTTTCCAATTATCGTTGCTACCGCCTTACTGAATTCTAGTTCCTTCTGCTTTTTTCCTACTTCCTCTTCTTCCCTTGAGCAGTTTCTAGTGCTTGAGGAATAAAGTTCTGACTCTCTTTCACCTCTTCACTCCAGTTAGTTTCCCCCTGCTGGTCCCAACTGCTAATCGGACCATTTCTCTGCACTAAATTACAGAATTATCCTGAGGCAACAAAACTTCAACATGAATGTTTCTTTGCAGTTCAAAAGTATTTTAGGTACCAGGTGAATGCCTAGTGAGAGTTCGTCCCAAAATGTACACAACAGTATTCTTTGGGGTTTAATTTAAACTATGAAAGCAAAAGATAAAGCAGCGTTAGTTCAACATGTTTTTCCCTTCTTTGCTTGGTGTTTATCAGTGATTCAAGGTCATCCTTCCACACAGGCAGGATAGACTCATTCTAGCATGTTCTCTGTGGCCTTTCTGGCTCCTCCTCCTTAGCTTTGCAGGCTTCCTCTTTAACCTTCTGTGAGTAGAAAGACAACTAAGCAGCCTAGCTCCTTCTTTTTGCTGTCTCTTAAATTTGCTCTGAATCTCTGCTGAATTCTATTTGAATAATTCATCCAACTCAATTTTTACTGAGTGACTAATGTGCTAATTAAAAGAGGAGTCATTTTAAGGTTGGATTGGGTGCTCATTACTAAACATCACCATAAAATATTCATATTATATTTGGGGATTTTGGGGGAGGAGAATGTGGAAAGGACAGACATGTGTAAGCATGTTAATACCTTTTCAAAAACCATGATCAGAATCACCATTTTCCCAATTCTGGGAGTGTTGATGTTATAAATCCTGGCTGCTGCCATTTCTTGCTGGGCAAAAATGCATTTAGGTAATGGATGATACAATTTAAAACAAAAGGATCCAAAAACTGCATCTCTTTCTAAATCGCTCAAGTGTCTAAAGAGCAATTGGATCCAGTAAACAAGGCTATCTTGATTCCAGGAAGGTCTCTGCATTTTTCAAGTATGCTTTGAATATATGAACACATTTTTGTATTTTATTGTGCCTTTTTAAGTATCTAGATACACAGAACTATAGAAGTAATGACATCTCTGTCTGACAAGGAAATGATATTTTAGTGACAATTGTTTAAGATCCTATGTGACATTCTGCAGGCGAATGGTCTTTTGACCAGAGTACTTTCCCCAAGAGTCATGGCCTGAAAGATCTGAAAAGCATATTAAATATTTGGTAAGTGACACTCCAATACAGACTTCTCAGATAGTCCTGATTAGACTTTCAATTCTAAAAAAATAGTAAAACCTTGATTGATGGAAATGCTTGAAGAATGGAATGACCTGGTTAATTTAATTTCATAGTGAACTTCTTTTCTAGATTAATTCTTATTATTGAAATCTTTCTCAAATAGGTGGTTTCTCTTTCCTTAATACCATAGGAATCAGAAAAGTATTTGCTTTGATGAGTGAAATTTATGGAATACTTAAGATCACCATAAATTCCAATAGGTAAACAAAAGATGAAGATGGTTATAATCTACTTATTGAACTTATGCATTAGAGAAAACATCTGAGTTTATTAATGTGGCTATTTTTTCCTTAAAGTATATTTTATGTAAATGATTGAGGTGTATTGTCTACTTAATCAAGAATTATTATATACTACTCTCAGAAATTAATAATGTATTGACTCATTTCCTTCCTGACAAGCCAGTCCATAGGAGCAAGAAAACATTTAAAGATAATATGAACAATATAGCTATCTGGCATAAATTCAGCACACTCTAAATGTTTATAAGTGATGGAAACTGAACCTTCACAATGTAGACATAAAATTGTTAAGAGTCAAATTTCCATGAATCTAGTTGGGAATAAGAGGCTGTTATTCCATAAAACCACAGTACCTCATAGAAAGTATAATATCTAGGACTAGTGTTCAGAGAGAAACTTTAAGAATAACTTTAACTTGAATTTTGCTTTCTCTTTATCCAAAACCCAGAGGGTTCTATAATTTCTACCACAACAGAGATTAGAGAGATAACCCCATGCAGTATTGAAATACATCAGACAGAAGTTGAATCAAGATGTGCCTATAACAGAGGGGACAAAGCTCCTTGGAAATAAAATTAGAAATTTATTTTTGAATTTAACATTAAAATAATTTTTTTAAAGATAACATCAATAAATAAATAGTTTTGAATGTGGTGTAAACTTGGAAGAATTCCAAACCAAGACTAAGGACTTTAATAAGAACATTATTTAAAAGTTCTACCCATTGCAAGAAACTAAGAACTCTAAAAAGTAGAATAGCAAAATGTAACCTAATGCAAACATACAGAACAGAAAATCTAGCAGAGCAAAATCATGTTAGTGAGCTTGAATGATGCTTTTTTTCCCTAATTGTTCAAGCAGATTCCAACAGCCCTTTTTTTTTTTTTTTTTTTTACCAACAGCCCTTTTTGAGGGTGGCCCGGAAGATCATCTGATGGAGTGAAAAGTCTAATGGGTCTAGGTCCAGACACTTTCTAACGGCATGATCTTCAATAAGTTATTTGGCCCAGTTTCCCACCAAAGCACTGAACTTTATGCACTTCCCTTTCTCTTGTGCTGGCTCAAGGTAAAAAGAGGTAAGGAATGTAAGTACTTGAAATCTGTACTCTCTGGGACCGCTGCTCTGCTTCTGCTATGATTATAACTACAGGTATGAATGATGTACAAAGAGAACATGGAGGAGAATGAAGTATAATCTGTCTTGAAGAGATCGGAAGACCTCACATAGGAGATAAAGTTTGAGCAGGGTCTTGAGGAATGAGTAGGAGTCTGCCAGATTGAAAAAAAAAAAAAAATTAAAAAATAAGACGATTTCAAGGAGTGGGAGAGGTGTGAGAGTACATGCAAAACAAAAATAGCAAGGAAGTTTAAAAAGAACAAGGCACAGTGTCAGAAAAGCTATTATTTTAAGATGCACATGGGGACACCAAAGATATATTTCACAGAACTATTCCATTTGATTTTCATAGCAGTTTTGATGAAGTAAATTAGTAATTCTTACAAATGACAAAGCTATTAGTCAGAGAAAACTTTCCAAGGACAAAATATTTAGTAAATAGTGAGTTGATGAACTCTTCCATAGGTCAGAGAGCAGCAGTAACTACTTTGTTTGGAATGACAGAGATTTTGTTGTTTAGCTCAACAGCTATGACTGAGAATCCATAAACAGATTGGATAGTCAAAGGTGTGACTGAGTTCACAGGAAAACAATGAGGCTGTAAGTCACAGAGCTCCTGCAGAAGGCTAGCTCAAGACTTGGACCTGAGAACCAAGCATTTAAAGCTAAGTGAAACAAATAAAAACAAAATTAGTGGAGGATCAGGCAAAGAGGAGCCCTGCGTGTTAACTTCAAACATAGGTTGGTGTCTAGCACTTGATTTTTATGGACTGGCATGGGTGTGGTGTAGAGAATAGTCAAACTTATCTAGAGACAAAAGTATTTAATAGAAAACTAATGATTGGAAAACATAAACCTCCTAAGTGAAAGACTTAATAGATACTGAATTTTTTTAATTATATAGACCACTTAGAAACAGAACTTTAGTTATCATCCAGTTCAACCCCACCTTTAAAAAATGAGATAGTTTATGGCCGTCCCTGGTGGCACAGTGGGTTAAAGCACAGCACTGAAAATCTAAAACCACTTCCTCATGAGTTCGATTCCCACCTGCCCTGGAGGTGACCACATGGTGAGGCAGACCTCTCCTGACCCGCCCTCTGCTCCCTTCAGCAGTGTACTTCATCAATCTGCCTGTTCTGTTCCCCACTCTGTCTCTGGTGAAGCCTCTCAAGGCTCCTGAGCCTCTGGCCTGTACCCCCCTTCTGTATGCACAAATACATAAATCTTAAGAAAAAAAAAATGAGATAGTTTATGTTCCAAGAAGTCAAATAATAGAAAACCTGTGATAAAACCCCAGACCTTCTGCTTCCTAATTCAATGCCCTGTTCTAACATAGTAGGAGTCACAGATTATGTTTCATTGCCTAGGTTCTCCCTAGGTGTTCTACAATCAAATTATGCCTCTCTTTTTCCCACCTTCACCCCCATGCTTTGGTGAACAGAAAGAATCAAAATGGAGATGAAATAATTCTGGCAAGACTTGGTCAAAATTATTCAGGAATGTTCATAGTCTAGAACTAGGTTTCCCATACCTGGATACATACAGTCTACCTTCACTTTACACATTTCTTTCCTCTCTACATATGCTTTATTCAAATACCCCCAAGTTTGGCAGTTGAAATTCTAAAGCTTGTCTTTGCCTAGGTGTCCTGGCCAAAGACATGGTTAAATAATATTCTGCATTCTGCATCAACCTATCAGTAAAACTGTTATGAATCTTTCACTAATTAAGATAAAGAAATTTATTATCTACAGTTAACATATTTATAAGATGTAGAATTATCTGTTTTCTCCTTGCTAGTGCTTTCTACTGATATTTTAAGTAGACTAGAACAGATTTAAAATGTATTTGAAGAATGAGGTGTGCAAACATAAAGTGTAAATATAAATGTCTTTTAACACCTTATATTAAAGTCAGTGGAGCAAAAACTGTTATTTGGAATAAAAAAGAGAGATACATCACGTAAACATAGGAAAGTTAATGGTAGTATAAGGCAAGCACAATAAAAGTTAGTAAAGGGGACTCAAAGAAAACAAGGGCATTTTACAAATGCTGCAGTGAGAAGAGAAATACCAGAGAGAAAATAGGTCCACTAATAAATGAGGAGCATGAAATTAATGATGAGTCTAAAATGGTTGAGATAATGAACTCATTTGTAAAATCGGTCCTTAACAAGAAAAATGAAGATAGGAAGTTTGAACAATTAAGAAGTAATGAAAACCTTGCAAAAATAGCTGTTGACAGAAACAGAAAAAGAAAAGGCCAATTCTATTTTGGATTGAATTGAAAGAATTATCACATGGCAATGAGGGAAGTGGCGTTTGATTATGTCTTTGCCAATGCACCTAAAATCCTATTCTGAGATTGTGGCCAGCTTGATATGTTTCATTCAAATGGCCAAGCGCCTACGGTGAAAAGAAAGAACTTAGAGGAGTTACCACTTGTCAAATGCATACATATGCAGAAGTAAGTACATGAACCAGGCCTAAAAAATAAATAAAATGTTGTTTTTCTGTTTTCTCATCCTCCAAACAGTCTGGTGGACAAGTTGACTATGAGTAGCTGAAAATATATTACACAAATCCAAAATGTGCAATAGCTTTTTCTTGAATTAAAATGGTGTAACTTGAAGAAAAGTTGATCAACGACTTTAAACAGGGCAACAGAAAGCAAGCTAGCACAATGTTATTACTCAGTCTGCTCCATGCATACTGACTTTCTACTTGTTGGTGGATGCTCTAGAAGCTATATGATGGACAGAGAAGAAATAATTGATATCCCAGCATTATCGAAAACATTGTCTTTTCCTGATCTAGCCATTCAGGTGCTTGTAATATTTAAAAATGATTACTGTCACTTAGAGATTTTTTTTTAATCAAACTGAAATAGCATATATGAAGGTAGACTTTTCCAGCAAAAGAATAAAAGAGGAAATACACCATATGACAAAACCAAGGGATAGTGAGGCAGACCATCCCAATGGCCTTCCTGCTTCCTCTCATAGAAACTTTTTGATGACTATTTTCTTTTTTTTTAACACATTTTTTGAAGATTTATACAGATTTATTTATGTATACAGAACTGGGGTATAGGCAAGTGGCACAGGGTAGGTGACAGGATTCACTAGAGACAGAATGGGGAGCAGAACAGGCTGACTGACCAAGCACACTGCTGAGGGGAGCAGTGGGCGGGTCTGGAGAGGTCTGTTGCACCATGTGGATCACCTCCGGGCGGGGATCGAACTCTCACTGAAGTGGCTGTGCTTTAACCTGTTGGTCACTAAGGAGGGGCTGATGACTATTTTCACTTACAACATCCATCCAATGATATTATCAATTGCAATTTTTGATGATATCATCAAAAGCAGAATATGAGCTATCTAGACATTTAATACATTGACAACTTTGGTCTATTCAATAGTATTTATTAAAACAATAATCTATACTAGGAAGAAATGGAAAGGGCTGAATAAGATTTGAGTTAACATATGATAGACAAGAAGGCAGCTTTTCTGAAATCTGGAAAAAAGCCTTCCAGGTGGAGGGAATACAAAGACTTTAAGACTTAATGAATACAAAGACTTAAAAATAAAGACTTTAAGGAATAAACCTGATGTGTTGCGAGAACTTCAAGACCAATGTGGGTGGTGCAAATGAAGTGCAAGAGCAGAATTACTGATAGACAGAGGAATCGTAACAGTCTTCCAGACCATGATTGAGAATTCAATATGTTCAGCGTTGTGGAAAGCATTAGAGTATTTTCATTTAACTAACAATGATGTTATTTATATTTTTTCTTTAGTCTTATTTTAATATATAAGAACAGCTTTCTCCCAATTTGAGGATGAAAACTGAAAACCATGTATTAGATTGAAACTGAAAGATATACCATACTGATAAGAACTTTAGATGCAAATTTGCAATTACTACTTATTAGAAAAACTCTGAGCAGGTAAAAGTAGCCAAATGGTCAAGCAAAGTTATTGAAAAGGGTCAAAATGTGTCAGCTCCAAGTTTGGGCACATTCCTGGAGCAAGTCAATAGAAAAGCTGTTGTGTTTCAAGAGGAAAGAGCAGCACTCACTGTACTAAACACAAACTTCAGCCTCCTCACAGAAGGAGCTGCTAGACTTCTTTTGTGTATTTGACATTTCCTAACACCAGAATTCTTCATCCACAATGAAACCTGAGAGACAAAAGTCTGGCTTTTCCAAAGATGCTCAGGCAGGGTAATTCTCACATATAATCTGAAAAGAACCTGGAATCTGAGAAAGTAGGACAGCCTGAAGCATCAAAATGACCAAGGATCCTCTCCTATGGAGACTGAGGTGAGCCAGACCCATCAATTGCAAGCCAATGTTTAGGACACTACAAGAGACCCTGCAGTGTGGGGAGAAACACATCATCAGACAGAAGAGAAACTCACATACTGAGGCTCAAACCAGTTGAAATGCTAAAACATGCCTGTAGAAGAAAATACTAATGAGAGAGGTAGTGAATCAGAAAGAGAGAAGGACCAATCTATTAAAAAAAAAAAAAGTAAAAGAAAAACAAGAGAACTGCGGAGACAGTAAAGTGTGAAGGAAAGCACGAGAAGAGAGAGGAAACAGAAAAAGAAAGGTTTCCCGTAACCGTCTCAAACATAGAATAGAAAATATATGTCTTGAGGTTCTGTTGTTCTTGAATGCCGGCTTAGAAGAAACACAATCTAAGTACAATGCATGTCTCTGGAGAGGGAGTTAAAAGGCTGCTGCCACATACATTCAAAAGGGTCTGACTATGAAACTACAACACACTGAAAGGAAAGGAGTACTTACTGCTCACGTAGCTTTTGCTCTTTTAAGAAACAGTAATCAGTCTGTGTATGTAATTTGGAGAGTAATGTAAATTTGGATAGAGCTTGTTTATATTGAGTACTAATGTGGGAGTATTGTGCTAATGAAAGAGTCAAGAGGGAGGCAGGGGCTGCTCTTCAGTGGATAGTTTGTAATGCTAGTAATTGTAAGACACAGCAATTTTACTTAACAATTAGGCCATTGGTTGGTTTGTGATGGCCTATTACATTTTTCTATGGCATCTTCTCATTCCTGGAGCCTGGTGTTGAGCTGGCTGCATTTCATTTGGGGGATGGATTCACAGAATAGTTATTTCTCTCCATAGTTAGGGGTGCTGTCTCAGGAAACAGGAGCCCTAGATGATGCCAAATGTTACTGCAAAGCAGAGTAACAGTAGAGGGTAGTTACCACTGTAAGTGAGAAGCAGAGGGGAGAGGGTAGCCCCAGGGGCTGCATTACAGCTTCTGTATACATGGGAGTCACTGTCTCTGGCTTTATGACTTGCCCTTGGTCAGGAATTGAGAGGCTTGACCACGAAGAAAATTGAATGATGAGATGAAAGTTGGAATTCAGTAAAGGTAGTCAGTGTAATAGGAAAAAAAAAAATACAGAATTGGAGCTACACTATTGGTGTTAGAATTTCAGCCCACTATTGATGAACTTTTATCTTTTGTGAGGATCTTAAACTTTCTGGGTTTTACCAATAAGAATATTATATATCTTCTACTATTGCAAAGCTTTAATAAATTAATATGCAAAATGCTCAGTTTCCAAGTCCAGTTCATAGAATCAAGTATTATTTTTATGATCAATATTGCAGAAGACTATTTTAGATGTCTTCACTTAAAGATCTAGAAATATACTTGCAAACATATATGACTATTAATAAAAAAATAGCTGGGCTTAAAAGAAGGTAAGTTGCCAATGACTATATAAAGCATGCTAGAATGTATATAGAAATTTTAAAAACCAAAGCTACTACTACATATTAGTTAGAAACTAGAAAAGCAAATTAGAATGATAAACCCAGTCTAGAAAGTGGTTGTCTCTGCAGAAGGTGAATGATAAGGGGGTGATGTGTAAAGGACAGGATGGGACTGAAATTCTACTGAGCTGCTTTATTTCTGAGGCTGAGTTATGGGGATATGGATTTTCATTATTTATTACCTCTTTTCATAGGTGTGGTAAATCTGTAATTTATTTAGTTAACTGTTCACTTCCATTTCTTCTATTTTATAGGAAGTAAAAGGTCAGACAGACACACACACTCTGTCATGGAGCACTGACATGCAGTTTGCCTTTATCATTAACTTACTGATTATGTCGTACATTATCGCAGGAGACCAAAAACATTGACAATGTGAGAAAAAGTAGTGTGGTAGAATCACTGCCTCTTTAAGTTAGACATGGGCTCAAATCTCTGCTTTGGTAAGTCAAGCTATGTGGCTTTAGCCAATGTCGTTGGTCTCAGTAGTTTCTTAATCTAGAAAACTAGGAGAACAACACTCACTTCATAAGGATTTGTGATGCTTAAATAAAATATCATACAGGCCTAGTACATAGACATATCCCAACTATTCTGGAGAAATCTACAGAAACACAATGAAACCTAGTGATCAACTGTTCCTGGAAAATGGGATTACAAGATGATTAAATATGATTAAAAAATAGAAGGTGAGCCCTCCCTGGTGGCACAGTGGGTTAAAACACAGCACTAAGAAGCTAAAACCACTTCAGCATGAGTTCAATCCTCGGCCTCAGAGGACTCTCCTGACCTACCTGCTGCTCCCCTCAGCAGTGTACTTTGTCAATCTGCCTGTTCTGCTCCCCCTTCTGTCTCATGTGAATCCTCTCACTGGCCCCTGTACCTCTGGCCTGTACCCCAGTTCTATATGAATAAATAAATCTTTAAAAAGTATGTAAAAGGTATTTTTTTTTTTTAAGATCACCAAGGTAGAGGTCCCATGGAACCCAAAAATCCGGAGGGGGAACTAGAAGTGAAGATTGGAGAATAAGTTGAACAATTCCTATTATCATTGTATTTATATAACATTCAATGAAGTTAGGAGTAGAGAAACAGTGAACCTAATGAAATACAACAGATAAATGAAATAATAGCAAAAAGTATAGCACGGATTATAATTCTGGAACATAGGATGCATTTCCTTTTTTCTGAGAAACTTTTTTCCTCAACAGTATGCTGGCACTAGAGAATCTAACACAAATAAAGGCCTAAGCTTTTTTTCCCTTAACCCATTTCTCATTTTGTTTTGTAACCTCTTTCTGTACCCCTTTAGTCTCCCCATCTCCCAACTTTCTTCCCTGTCTCCTCCCCAGTACATAAGAATTCACTTGCTTTTAATTCTGAAGAAAGCAGCATATTAGATAAGGAATTATTTGAAAGCAAAATTCTACAACAATTATTAGACAATTTCTATGCTAATCAAAATATAACCTAGCAAAAAAGCAAAAGCAAAGTAAAGGTAAAACAGAAGTCATAAACTTGTTCATTAAAATGTGTGACCTTTAACTATGCCTCACTGGCATTTTCTCCCCACAAAATATGACCACTTATATAAGACACCATGAAATTACATGCCTGTTACAGTTAGTTTTGCTCTTTGCAAATGGAGCTGCTCACACTGGAAATTAGAAAAATGTTTCATATGCAAGTGCATGATTTTTAAAGAAACTAAAACTATTGTTGAATTTTGGGTTTAAGGTATGACAAAGAGAACAAAGAATTCAAACACACACACACTTGTTTTACTAAACTTCCTTCATAAAGATTGAAAGGAAAAAATATTGACTTGTCCCTTTGGTTTTCATAATATAAAAAGTAAATAAATAAACCATGTCCTGATACTATTTGTAGCACCCTTGAGAAAGTCCATTGGAAAAAAAAAATACTTTTCAAAAGCAAAAATTTTAAGATCATAATATTTTATACAGTATTGGTAGAACTATAGAGAAATAGGCATTCTCAAATGCTACTGATAGGCCTGATCTCTTTTGAGAACAATTTGACAGTAGTTACAGGTATCACATTTTAATTGCATGTTGGCTTTTTTATAACATATCCATTCTAGAAAAAATAGTCTATAAATAGTCACTCAAGCAAAAGAAATTAGTGAAGCAATGGAAGAATCAATAACAAAAGAATGGATACAACCTATATGTCATACTAGCTAAATATATTAATACAGTTGTAAAAATGTACATCTGCCATTTGAAAAAATGACAGACATCAAATATACTATATTGAATGACTGCCAAAATACATACTTAAGTAAACCAAGCAAAGAATATATATAGAATATCTATATATGTACATAATATCTATATATTATATATATCTCTATAATATATATAAAAGAATATCTATATATAGATATATATATCACCACACATATTCAAACACACAATTTATATGTAGAATATTCCTTTTAAGATTAAAAATAGCTTTAAACTCTAGGAAGACAGGTTAGAACCAAGAATGGAATGTTTACTAATTTTTATTTTACAACTTTAAGAATACGTTTTAATACCATATATATTTTTTGTGTTAAAAATATTACTGTTTAGGGCCCTCCCTGATGGCGTGGTGGGTTAAAGCACAGCACAAAGAAGCTTAAACCACTTCCACTGAGTTCAATTCCCGCCTGCCCTGGGGTGATCCACATGGTGGGGCCCTCCCCTGCTTCCCTCAGCAGTGTACTTCATTGATCTGCCTGTTCTGCTCCCCGCTCTGTCTCTGGTGAATCCTCTCACCCTCCGCATCTTTGACCTGTACCCCAGTTCTGTACGAATAAATAAATAAATCTCTCTCTCTCTCTCTCTCTATATATATATATATATTACTGTTGGCAAGCATATCAAAAATTTTTCAACATCACTTGTAATAAGGGAAATGCAAATTAAAACCACAATGAGATAGCACCTCACATCTGTGAGAATGGCACATCTTAAAACAACTAGCAAGGATGTGGAGAAAAAGGAACTCTCCTACACTGCTGGTGGGAATGCAAACTAGTACATGCACTATGGAAAACTGTTTGGAGGTTCCTCAAACTGCTAAACATGAAGCTTCCAGATGACCCAGCAATCCCACTCCTAGGATAAGACACAAAAACACTGATTCAAAATGACATCTGCACCCCATGTTTATTGCTGCTTTATTTACATTTGGAAAGACATAGAAACAGCCCAAATGCCCAAAAGCAGATGACTGGATTAAAAAGATGTGGTACATATACAAGGTGAAATATTACTCAGCAACCAAAAACAAACAAACAAAAACACATGCCTTTTGCAGCAACATAGATGGAGCTGGGAAAGATCATGCTTAGTGAAATAAGCCAGAAAGAAAAAGAAAAATACTGGATGGTTTAATTCATAGTAGGAATATAAAGGACCAGGGGAGAATATAATAATAATAATGAACAACTATATACCACAGACATTTTATGGGGCAGAGTGGGGAGTGAGATTAAAAACAGTGCGGGGAAGGAAGTACACTAGACTATGGTAATGGCACACGGGAAATTTGGTGATGGGAAGCCCACAGGGATTACAACTGAGATGAAAAAAGGCACAAAATGATGTAAAAATAAACATTATATTGTGTGTGTGTGTGTGTGTGTATTATTGTTTGGGCCCTCCCTGGTGACACAGCGGGTTAAAGCACAGCGCTGCAAGCTAGCCATGGCTGTTTCAGTGAGAGTTCAATCCCAGGCCTGGAGGTGATCCACATGGTGTAGCAGACCTCTCCTGTCTCACCCACTGCTCCCCTCAGCAGTGTACTTCATCAGTCTGCCTGGTCTGCCTCCCACTCTGTCTCTGGTGAAGCCTCTCACCACCCCTTCACCTCTGGCCTGTATCCCAGTTCTGTATGCATAAATAAATAAATCTTTAAAATAATGTATTACTGTTCATTTTGGGAAAGGAAATATGTAATGATGACTGTTATAACTGCCTGGATTTAAAATAAGGCTAAATCAGATAAGAAGAAAAATCAACTTAAGGAGTATGTAGTTTATATGTAAATATATAATTCATGATAAAAACTCATTAAATTAGGAATAAAGGGAACTTCCACAAGATGATAAAGAACATCTATAAAAAATCAAATATAGCCTTACCTCTTGGCACAGTGGGTTAAAGCATAGCACTAAGTAACTAAAGCCACTTCAGCATAAGTTCTATACCACCCAGGAGGTGATCCACATGGCGCAGCAGACCTCTCCTGTCTCACCCACTGCTTCCCTCAGCTGTGTACTTCATCAATATGCCTGTTCTGCTCCCCACTCTGTCTCTGGTGAATCATCTCACAGCCCCTGCACCTCTGGCCTGTACCCCAGTTCTGTGTGTATAAATGCATAAATCTTTTTTTTTTTTTTAAATCAAATACAACGTATGGATGCTCCATTTAGCACTGCTTTTCAGCATAATACTGGAAGGTCTAACAAATGTAAAAAGACAAGAAAAGGAACTAAGAGCTACCCAGATTGGGAAGGAACAAATAAAGTTATCTCTTTTAAAGATGACATTTTAAAGATGACTTTGTAGAAAATCCAAAAGAGAGCTTTCCCTGCTGGCACAACAGGTTAAAATGCCACACTATGAAGCGATCAGCAGCCACTGCAGCATGAGTTCCATTCCTGGCCAGGGAGGTGACCCACATGGTGCAACAGACTTCTCCTGACCTTCCCACTGCTCCCCTCAGCAGTGCAATTCATCAATCTTCCTGTTATTTCCCGGCTACCAGGTGAATTCTCTCGCCAAACCCCCACACCTCTGGACTGCATAATAAATAAATCTTTGAAAAAGAACTGATTAAAAAAAATAATCCCCGGCCCTCCCTGGTGGCACAGCGGGTTAAAGCACAGCACTGAGAAGCTAAAGCCACTTCAGCATGAGTTCGATTCCTGCTTGCCCCGGAGGTGACCACATGGCATGGCAGACCTCTCCTGACCCGCCCTTTGCTCCCCTCAGCAGTGTACTTCGCCGATCTGCCTGTTCTGCTCCTCACTCTGTCCCTGGTGAAGCCTCTCGCGGCCCCTGAGCCTCTGGCCTATACCCCAGTTCTGTATGTACAAATAAATAAATCTTAAAAAAAAAAAAAATTCCCCTAGGACTGAAAAGAAATTATAGCATTATCACAGGATAAAATGTTAATTTAGAAAAGTCAATTGCTTTCCTATATACTACCATATAATAGCATTTAAATTAGCACCCAGAAAATGAAATGCTTAGGTATAAGTCTGACAAAACATATATAAAATCTATATGAGGAAAACTACAAAACTCTCTTGATGTAAAAAGCAAAGAAGAGCTCAATAAATGGTAAGATAGTCCATGTTTATGAATAGGAAGAAAAAATATTTTCAAGATGTAAGTTATTTTCAACTTTTTTTTGTAAATTCAACAAAACACCAATTAACATCCCTACAAGTCATTTTGTGGAAATCAGAAAATTGGTTGCAAAGCTCATGTTTAGAAAGGCAGAAGAGCTAGAACAATACAATATTGAAGAAGTACTAAGTTGGGAGACTAACAATACATGATTAAGATTCACTATGAAATTTCAATAACCAAGACAGTATTAGCAAGATAACAGATCGATCAGTGGAATAAAATAGATAATACAGAAAGACAGACACTTAAATATAGTCAATTTATCTTTGATTAAAAAATGCAATATAATAAAGATTATCTTTTCAATAAATGGTGCTGAACAACTGGACACCCACATGCATTTAGTCACAGACCACACATTCTTCACAAAGCACAAAAATTAATCCAAAATGGACCATAGGCATTAAATGTAAAATGCAAACTGTAAACTTCATAGAAGATAACATAGGACACAACTTAGATGACTTTGGATTCACAATAAAATATTTTATGCTTTAAACATCCTTGTTTATTTTTTTTCCAAATATAGGATTTCTCCCTTCAGGAGAGGCACCATATTTTCCCCACCACCAAACTACCCATAGCCCTCCACCATACTCCACCCTGCTCTCCTCTCCACACACAATTATACTTACTAATACATGGCAAAAGAACAAATGAAAACACTGGAACAAGGAAAGCCTCTTCAGAAGCAATGCTGGGAACATTGGCAATTATTTACAGTTATAGGACCAAAGACACAATTTATAAAAGACAAAATTGATAAGACAGAATTTACCAAAGCTAGAAATTTCTGTTCTGAGGAAGACTATGTGAAGAGAATTAGAAGACAAGCTACAGGCAGGGAAAGATATTGCAAAATGCATTTTTGATAACATTTTTACCCAAAAGATACCAGCGATTATTAAAACTCAGGAATAAAAACCTCAAAATCCCAATTTAAAAAAATAGGCTAAGGACCTGAATGGATACCTCACCAAAATGACATACAAATAGTAAGTAAGCATATGGAAAGGTATATTGTATAGGGAATAGCAAAAACAGTGTCAAAACCGAGGATGTGGAATAGCAGGAAATCTCATTCATTGCTGGTAAGAATACAAAATGGCACAACATTTTAGAGGACAAGCAGTTTCTGACAAAATGATACATATATACTTTTACCATATAATCCACAATCATACTATTTACCCAAATGAACTCCTAATTTCTATAGACACAACCCTGCATATTATTTACAGCAGCTTTATTCAAAACTGAGAGAACTTGAAGTAACCAAGTTGTCCTTCAATAAGTGAGTGAATATGTACATTAGCGTATATCCAGACAATGGAAAATTATTCAACATAAAAAAATGAAAAATGATATCAAGCTATGGAAAATACTTAAATTCATACTACTAAGTGAAATAAGCCAATCTTAAAACTAAATTCTGTAGGATTCTAACCATATGACATTCTGGAAAATGCAAAACTATGGAGAAGGTAAAAAGGACTAGTTAGGAGGGACTAAGGGGTAAACTGGCAGAACACAGAGGGATTTTAGGCCATGAAAATCATTCTATATGATACTACAATGATGGATATATAATTATATATTTGCCAAAACCCCTAAGCTATATAACACCAAGAAGCCTAATCAATGTAAACTATGGACTTTGAGTGATAATCATGTGTTTATGTAACTTCATCAGCTGCAACAAATATTTAAGTCAGGGGATACTGATGGTGACTGTGCCTGTTTGGAGATGGAAACTCTGCATATTCCATTCAATTTTTATGTCAACCTAAGTGCAGTACTGCAAGCTGGCCACAGCCGGTTCAGTCAGAGTTCGATACCTCACCCAGAGGTGACCCACATGGCACAGCAGAATTCTCCTGTCTCGCCTGCTGCTCACCTCAGCAGGGTATTTCATCAGTCTGACATTCTGCTCCCCACTCTATCTTTGATGAGTTCTTTCAAAAGCCCCTGCACCTCTGGCCTACACCTTACTTATGTATGCATAAATAAATAAACCTCAAAAAATACATAACAGTCTTTCCTCCATTATTGCCTGGCTAGGTATAGTTATTATTTCACATATAAAACTAGGATAGGCCCTCCCTGGTGGCCCAACGAGTTAAAGTGTAGCACTATGAAACTAGCCGTGGCCATTTCAGCAAGAGTTGATTCATAGCCAGGGAGTTGACCCACATGGTGCCACAGACCTCTCTTGTCTCACCCACTGCTCCCCTCAGCAGTGTATTTCAGTAGATCTGCCTGTCATGGTGAAGCTGACACATGTCTCTGGTGAAACCTCTCACACCCCGGACCTCTGGCCAATACCCCAGGTCTGTATGCATAAGTAAATGAATCTTAAAAAAACTAGGATAGTAATCATGTGTCCATTGATGTTTACGGCTTTTATTTTTCTTTTAAATTTAGTATTAAGGTCTTCTTTTTAATGACTACTGCATTCTAAAATGAAGGAATGTATGCTAATTCAGTAAAAATGACGTAGACAAAGTTAGGAGAATAATGTATGATAAGAGAGGAATGTAGTGACCATGACATTTTTATATTATTTTTTCAACCTCAAGATTCCCTGGTAGTTGACTGAAATGCTTCAGTGAAGAAATAATTCTGCATTATTCATTTTTTGCTGTTCTTGATTTGATATTAAGGCTTCCTACAAAGCACCAACACTCAAGTAATAGGAAAAATTTGCAGTCATGAAAACAAAAATGATTCACCTTGCTCTAGGTTAATTTCTGAGCAAAATGGATATTATTATAATCATCTCATAGTATAACTACAAGAAATTCAATTACCTTGGGCTATTTTTTTTTTTGAAAGGATAGTATAAGGAAAACATTACCATTTAGATCTTTTCATGAGATTGGTTCAACCTGATTAATATTGAAAAAAATAAACATTTGTGTTTGTTGTGTTCATTGTTTATTTCAAGGGTTTCTGACCTTGAAATAGCAAAGAATGCTACTGACTTTGAAATATTACTGTTTACAACTCACCACACTGGGCACCAAAGAAATTTACAAGGTTTGGATGACAGGTATGTCATGTATTTGCATCATGTTTGAAGTGTTATAGACATATCACACACATGGCCAGCATATTCATTTTGCAATATTCATCTCAGCTCTTTTTGTCAAGCTTGGGAAATATAGACAATGTGATTCAGGAGTAGATGGTAAAGAGCCTTCCCTTCCCAGTGCCTCTGCCCAGTGACTATGTATAAATTAACAGTACTGCTTTAAAAAAAAATATTTATTTATGCATGCATGCATGCAGAACTGGGGTACAGGCCAGAGGCGCAGGGAGGTGAGAGGATTCACTAGATACACTGTGGGGAGCAGAACAGGCAGCCTGACTGAAATACACTGCTGAGGGAAGCAGCAGACAGGACAGGAGAGGTCTGCTGCGCCATGTGGTCAACCTCCCTGGCCAATGATTGAACTGATGCCACAGTGGCTACCTCTTTAATGCTGTGCTTTGACTTGCTATGTCACCAGGGAGGGCCCATGGGCAACAGTTTTAATGGTAGGGAAAGAGAGCTTTCTGGAATATAAAGTGCAGTTCTACTATACATCTGTAGTATAAATTGTAGTAAACAAACAAACAGAAAAAAAGTGCCGTTTCTTATTCTTTCCTAGTTGAAGGAAAACTAAAAGAAGGTGCTAATTGTATGTGGAGAATTAATGAAACAAAACACATTGTCTGTCTTTTAAAACGTTGCTTATTTTTCTAAGAGCTACTCAATACAAAAAGATCACAATAATTCTACAGGTTATTGATTTTCAAAAGCATTATGCAAGTCATAGTTCTTGGAATTGAGTAAGAATAGTGTTATGCTCCCTCAGAATTAAGGCATTCCTTAATTCTTAGAAGAAGTTCTTAGAAGAGAGTAAGGACTTAATAACAAACACATAAATATATAATAAACGTCCTTAACCTCAGCTGTTAGTTTTACCATTGAAAAAACTTTCAGCGCCCCTTTCCCCCTCTCCATGACAATCCATCTGAACTCTATTTGGTGTTCAATTACTCATAATTCGGTTCCAACTGAATTTTCTACTGCTCTTTAACCCAAATCTCTGATTTTTTTTTAAATTCCTGACACTAACTTCTTTTTTTAATTAAGGTACCATTGATTTACAAAATGTATAGGCTTTGCAATTGTGAGATCAGATCTTTTTAGGAGTATGTTACCACACCAGCCCCAAAACCAAGGCACCCTGTCCTTCACTGTGGACTACTGTGCTCTCCCTCTTCCCCTTCATTTTCTGTCTCTGTCATTAACCTGGGGTTCTCTGAGGGGGTTGTGGTGGCGTGTACCTGAATAAAGTGTATTTTCTTTTTGAGATCCTATAAGATTTCCACTTGGAAATCTTATATATATGTGTGTGTGTGTGTGTATGTGTGTGTGTACATATATGCATGTATATGTATATGTATATGTATATGTATGTGTATGTATGTATGTATACACACACATATATGTTCATCAGGGAAATTAGTCTGTAATTTTCTTTTTGTCTGTGCAGGGTGTCTTTGGTTTTGGCATCAATGTAATGTTGGCCTCATAAAATACATTTGGAAGAATTCTCTTTTTCTCAAGACTTGGGAGAGTATGAGAAGTATAGGTTTGCCTTTAATGTTTTGGTAGTACTCACTGGTCCAGGACCTTTGTTTTTCTAGAAGAGTTTTGATGGCTATTTCAATGTCCTTACTTGTCATTGTTCATTCAAATCTTTCCTTCACATAGCCTGTAAGATCATCCCACTGTGCTTAGTGTTCCCAACTTACAGAAGTCCTTCCACTTCCTATTTACCTAAAAGGTTCAAAAAAGATTTCAAGACACACCTTTTTAAAGTCTCTTTCATCTGTTCATTCAATTCCTATAAATTCTTTAGCACTCAATCTGATCAAGTTATTCACCTAACATGCTTATGGACTGCCCATATAATTGTATAATTGGTGAATCTGGGTGATGGGTATATAGGTGTTTAATGTGTCATTCTTGGTACTTTTCTGTAGACATGCTGTTGCTGTTGTTTTTGAAAAGTATAAGGAAGAAATCTCTGCAGTCAAATGCTAATAGTAAAATAAACCAGCTGTGTGTCCTTGCACATGATTGCTCTATGACTCAGTTTCCTTTATAAAATGACAATAAGTACTGATGTCTATCCCATGGGTTGTATGATAATCATGTGAGAATAATCGCTATTAAAAGCTAAGCTCAGTAATTGCAAAATAAATTTGTTATTTAAATTAGTAGCTATAATTGTCACTGTGTGCAATGCAGCATAGACTTCTCCGTTCACAGGTTATATACACAATGTAGAGCTCCTCTGAAGTTTGGCTTCTGTTTTCCCAAAATAAGTTTATTTTTGTGAGTATTAACAATAAAGTTTACGGATAGGATTTAATATAGCATCTGACATATGAGCAGTCAAAATTTTACACAGTTCGTGACATTAATATTTAAGTATTTAGGCATGACAAACACTAAACTTTATGAAGCCAAAGCTTGTTTTATACTTCTAAAAATGCTACATACCCAAGCAAAACACTAAGCACAGAAGAATATTCTGATAAACATTTCCTGCCTCTCATTCTGATAGAAACCATTTCTTCCTACTAGAAGAAGCCCTACAAATTATCAACCAGTTAAGATGAAGAAAGTCAGGGACAGGTAAGGGAGAAAAAGCTACTCACACTCTTCATCAGCATAATTCTCATATGCTTAAATACCTATGACAAGAAAATTGTACAAGTTTTAAAGAAATAAACATTAAAAGAGGGAAAAGTTGATAGAGAAGGACAGAAAAATAGTCAGTCTTGGGGAAAGGAAGAGACCCACAACAGCTCTCTGCAGGAATGGGAAGTGATTTAAATACATGTGCCAACTATGTTGAGAGGCAGCTGCCTAGGTTTTAAGGTTGTCAAAGGTTTGGGATTCATTAAGAAATGAAACTTTTTCATACACCTGAGTATTAATTCAATTAACACACCAATAACATATACACTTGAAATTTTCAGTGACTTAACACAACTGAAGTTTGTGTTCAGCAGATATTTAAACTGAATGGAATATACAGAGTTCCCATCTCCAAGCAGGCACAGTCACCATCAGTATCCCCTGACTTAAATATTGACAGTGGTTCTTGCCACTGTAAAGTCTTAAAATAGGTGTTGATGCTTGATAGGATAAAGAGGATAGAGGACCTTTCGCTCAGTGACATCACTGAGGGACCCAGGTGGATGGAGGTTCACCCATATGAAATATGTTTCTTTTAAGATTTCCTGTGTGTCCTTTTTACTCTAGTATATCAGAAGAGGGTAAAATATGGAGAATCACAGGTAGATAGGTCTACTGTGCTCAGAATGGAAAGTATATCATTGCCATGAACATTACTAGAAAGGAAAGTATATCATTGCCATGAACATTACTAGAAAATGTGGCTCGGCTGAGTTTAAGCAAGAAAAGGAAATGATTCTATGAAGTCATCCTTGGCACATCAGAGCCAACTCATGACTGCGTGGAGCAAATAATTCAGCTGTCATATCACAAGGCACACATTTGCTGATCCTGATTTACACCAAAGGACACACTGTCCTTGTACAGAGAGAACACAGAATTTGAAGCTGGATCTTTGGTACTTTTAGAGTAGGGAAAATAATCTAGAAAATCCAGAGAATCTGGGGGTATCTGTTCCATTAGATTTTGACTGAAGTAGATGGAACTTGATAATATTAGTGGCAGAGAAATATATTTTGCTGGGAAAGTAACTAGTATGTAAAGCAGGAGGTCAGGATAAAACATGACTAGAAAAAAGCAAAGAAATGAAAATATTCTTAGGACTGCCTTCAAGCCCAAGATATACAGGAAAATAGAAAATTTAGGTTTCTGTCTGAAGTTCCAGGGAAAACAAAAAGATAATTAGCTTACGCACTGGTGGAAGACTACAACACATTTTTGTTTTTTGTTTTCTGATACTATTTATAGTGGCTAACACAGAAGATTTTCTATCTTTAGAGGAAGGTTCATAAATCAGCTTCAAATAAGGCTGAAAACATCACTAACTCTCAAAAACTTCTGGTCCCTGCATAAAATTCACATAGTTCTTAGAGGTTACATAAGAGAAATATTTTCATCCTTTTTTGGCTTGTCCAACCAGGTCAATGAAACAATATCCTTTGTTCTTGGCAATACTGGAAATCAGTTCCCACATTTCTACCCATACCTACTCCTCCAAAAGGAAATACATTACTTGTCTGACTGGTAACATTAGGCAAACATTTGGGCATGCACTTCTGCCTCTTCTTTGGGGTAACCCAGTATTTAGAATGCCCATCTTTGCATATAAGATGGGGTAGGGATGTGGTTCTAATGATGATTTGGCAAGTTATTTAGACCTGAGAGAAATACATAAAGACATCTTAGTATGGCCATACATCTAATTAACTTTTTCAAAGTCAACTCTACCATCAAGAGTTTTTATTTTCACATTTATTTTTGTCTGGTTCTTGTGCATTTTTCTCAAATAATTCTTAACATACAGTAAAAAAAGATGCCATTTATTTACCTCCAACTGCAACAATTACCAAAAATGCCATTTCTATTCTCATTCATTTTCAGTTTATTCTATTAATTCCCATGGTTAGTATAATAATTCAAACTTCTTTAGGAATTTTAAAATTAGTCTCACATTTTTTTTGAAAAAAAGTATAGGGAATGTGTGGGAAAGCAGAGTATTGAATATTTCATTTTTGTAAGGTCTAGAAGCTTGATTTCCCTGTAGACCTAATTTCTTTCAAATACAGAATACTAGTGCAAGTGATGCCAGTTTGGGAGCTGTTGGGTTTGGAGAGCGGGGTCCTTGGGTTCACTCTGGGAAAGGCTTCACCAGTGTGCCCCTTTCACCAGCTCTGGTGATTGCCCAGGTGAGTTTCTCCACAACACAGAGACATTAATTATATCCAAAAGAGCAGATGTATTATAAAAGGAACAGAAGAATAAAGGACACTTGCAGGCAGAAAGAGCTGCTCCAGAAAGGGTAGGTTTGCTGAGAGTAGTCTGCATGGGCAGGTGGGTGGCTTGAGGAGAATTGCCTCTGCTGAGAGTGGTCAGAGAAGAAAAGCCACAGCATGGTACAGATCACAGGAGACTGCTGCCCTGCAGAAGGACAGAGAGTTGACCAAGAGGAGGCCCTGCACAGGCATAAGTGGGCAGGACTGTCTCCTGCCAGTGCAGAGACTGCACTGATATTGCCTTCTCTTAGGGAGGGGCTCACTCCTTCATGGAGTGGCTTGTTTGATGTTGACTTTGAATACACCTTGTAGAAGTCTAAAGATTTCTACAGTGGCCCTCAATCCCCATATCTTCACCGTCAGTTCTGCTCTCCTGACACCCCCTACAGCAGTCTGATACCTGCCAGGGTCTTGTGCTTTGTGATCTAGACTTTGACCTATGGATCTTAGTTCCTAGAGCTGGGTTAATGCTATGCTAATCCCTTCTACCTCCACCTCCAGCTTTTGGCAACCTGTGAGCCAGATTTCTGGTCCTGTGGCACCTCCTTCCCAGTTTTTCTATTCTTATCCCCAACACTAGCAGAGCTGAGATGATAAAGAGATACAGGTATGTCAGAAAGGTATGATCTAATCAGTGAACTTCCTAGTCAGTTTCACCTCTGACCTTACCTTGTATACTAAACAAAAGAGGGGTTTCATAAAGCATTTGATTTCCAGCTTACATTTTTAGTCTTTAAAAGGCAACTTGACTCTTTTAAACTACTTTATCATGAGTGAAATGCAAAAAATAATAATAAAGTCAAGGATGAATGAGACAGTCCAACTTGTTTCATGACTAAAGATAAACAGCAATTTCAAGTGGTAAAACAACTTAGGTGGGGAATCTTGCTGCTCAGATTTATTCTATTTATTTGTTCTTTTTTATATGTGGTAAACATAGATCCAAGTTTATGACACAAGAGGCAACTGAACTTCCTTAAAATTAATATGTAGAAGAAAAGAAAATTCTTCCCTGCCTATAGAGTAAACTGGCATCTTAGTCACTGAGAAGTTCTCTTACATCCTTGCTTTGCTTCTCATCATTCAAGTGTAAATGATTTCACTTATTTTTCAGAGGCAGAACAAATGGCGCAATCTAAGAGTTTGAGGTTGTGCTGAAAACAAACCCAAGTAAGCATAAATAAGTCAGATATTTAAATTCTAATTGACTGCAAAACACTGTTATAATTTCCCTCAAGATAGCAATTGTATGCCTGGGAGAAAAAATAAGTATCTTTATGTTTGTTGAGTTGGGGGTAGGGAGAATTTCTTCCACAAGCAAGGGCCTATCTAGTTTTGAGAGGGAAGGAGGAAAGCAGCCTTCTTTCTGTGAAGAGTCCCACATTTCAGAGATTTTGCTCTAAAAAAAGCTTGTGTGTCTTTAGCTATTGCTTTCCCAATGCTCCAGAATTTATTCAAAAAATACTTCCGCCTAATTAAAACTATCCGCTTTACTGCCAGAGTGGCCTTTCAGTGCCCTACAAAGACACAGAGATTGCTCAGGAAGGGGCTAGGAAGCAGAAGGAAACATGGAGTTCTGCGTCTCTTTCCATGTGAGATAATAAGCAGGAAGAAAGGTTAATGTTATTGAAAAAACCTAGGGACTGAAGACAGGTGTTAGGACCTGAGGCAAGATTCCAGGCGGCCGGAGATTATGTGCCTGGAATGAGGGTGAACACTGGTCTCTGAAGATCCAGCCAGCAGTCCTGACCTATTTGCTCCACAGGAGTGACCGTGTTATTACTTGCGGTTTAGTGTGTCAGCCTCCATGCTTACTGGACCCTGCATGCTGATGGGGACAGCCTGCACCGTGAGCCTGGCTCACTTAGGTTGGCAGTTTTGTTTCCCTGCTGCTCTCTAAAGAGCCTACTTCTATACTGTAGCATATTTATTATGAATATTAAGTGATAACACTAGCTATATTTGAAAAAGAGTCATGCCCACTGAAGACTTCATGTTAATTAGCTGCAAGTAAAGCCCAAACATCCCTGGAAAACTTATTACTTTACATTTTAATTCTATCAGCTGTAGGTTTATGTTTCCCATCACCTGAGCTACAGGGTGAGATCCTTTGTCTGTTAAGGAATGTAACAAAATTTCAAGCAGGTTCCTCTTCCCCCCCACCCACCCCCTGCACCTCAATTTTAAAACATATAGGTATGTTCTAAGGGGAGTCACAAAGACACACATATCATAACCTTTCATGAAGCACACTATTTCATTTTAACTAACAATTTTTATATTTTATCTCACAACCAAAGCTTATTAATAAAAAGAAAATAACCTTTTCTGTGATTCCAACTCCACTGCAAAAGCCCTAAAGATCAAAAGGAAAACAGTGACAGTGGAGGGGAAATTTTCCCTTACCCCTTTAATGGTAGAGCTAGAGAAGCAAATAAGCACCATACAGATTAGTAGAAGCCAAAGAACACATTTCATGGCATCCACCTGGAGAATTTACAGGACTGTAAAACATGGTAAATGAGACAGACAGGACTGAATGGTGCAAGGGGTTGGGGGAGCATCAAGGAGAGAGGGGGTGGCTCATGGGACTAGGAGAGGGTGACTTGAAGACCACCTGGCCTTAACTTCACATGTCAGGCAACACAAACTAGAAACAGACATATTGGAAAGTTTAGAGAGGCCATCTGAACATGCTGGGATCCTTCAGCAAAGGTAAGCACCTTTGCAGTATGAAAAGGACTCAAGAAATATATGAGGCAAGGGAAAGGGAGAAGAAAGAAGTATACTGGGAAACATACCACCAGAAGAAACATTGCTCCTGAGTATGTACAAAAATACTTACAGAAGGTGAATTTCACTAAGAAGATTTTCCCCAAGAGCATTTGTCTCTTGGGCTTCCTGGGGGGGCGGGGGGGGGGGGGTTTCAGTCTCAGCACCATGAAGCTATCTACAGCCACTGAGCACAAGTTTGATCCCCAGCCAGGGAGGTGACCCACACAGCATAGCAGACCTCTCTTGTCTCGCCCGCTGCTCCCCTAGCAGTGTATTTCAGTAGCTCAGCCTGTTCTGCTCCCCACTCTGTCTCTGCTGAATCGTCCCACCCTCCTGGACCTGTGGCCTACACCCCAGCTCTTATATGCATAAATAAATAAATCTTTAAAAAAAAGGGGGGGGCTATTTGTCTCTAGAATGTAACATCCTAAAATTAGATAAGAGTATTATAAAAGAGACTGCATGGTTGGAAAGTGAAAACAAGTTAAAAAAAAAAAACAGAAAAAATATAAATCAAAACCATTTTAATATGCTATGTAATATGCTAATACATGTATCAGTCCTTTTAGAATTCCAGACAAGAATGAAATTCCTTCACTCATAAAAACCTTCAACATAAAATGTTCAGTAAGACCTATTTTAGGATTGCAGAAATCTGGATCTCCTAGCTATTAGGTGCTAAGTTTTAAGAGTCCATTCTTTAGCTAGTCTATGCAAGTTTAGAAACTCATTTACTGCACATACTATACTGAGAAGAATTGCTAAAAATAACTAGTCCCTGTTTCTATACTAGTGGCAATCTGATGGAAAAAGCATAATCGAACAGTCTTCTTAATATTCCGGACAATCAATCTCTGGCTGTTAGGCTGGTTGGAAGGTTTTTTGGTTAGGTGGCCCTGGCTCCTTTTTATGCAATTCAATAAAGGGAGTAGAACTTGCTATCCCAAAATACACCTCTTTGGCAGAAGGGTCATTTTAGGTCAATTATTTTAAAAGAATTGCAAACAAAGGAAAGGCTTAGAAAACCCAGTAGTAGACGTTACCCTTTTGTAAGAGAAATTTACACATAGAAGGGGAATCTTCATTTGTAAGGGTACATTCCTCTCTATACTAGGAAGAGAAGTATAACTAAATCTCTAGAAGTCCTTATCCACTGTATATGCATAACAAACTTTACCCTGTTTCTGTACCTTTTCTAGTAACCGGCCATATCTGGCCTCTGTTCCCCCCAGCACCTTGTCTTCAGCTGACTAGTGATAGGATGGCTTGGTCCATTTCAGTGGGTTAGAAGTATTTTTTGGAGTTTCTCCTATAGATACTAGAGGTGTATATGTTATTAATTTTTTGTCTGTGTTTCTTTTATAGTAATCTATCAATTATTATTACAGGGGAGCCTCGTTCAAAAACCTAGAGGGAAAATAGTCTTTCCTCCCCTCCACTAAAAATAAATATAATCTAAATGTCTGTAAGACTTCAACAATTTATGGGTACAAATTAAATTACGCTACTGGAAATGAAATGAAGTACTCTCTGTACTTGCCATCTGTGAAAGGCAGATTCCAGATCGTCTCTAATCTCTCTTCCCATACCCTTCAGGCTGCATCCCAGTCTGGACCTTTCTTCTCAGCTGGAGGGATTTCAGTCAGCAACTTATCTCTGATCTTGGTTCAGCAGGCCAGTCTGCCCAGCCTGGCAACAGTGTCCCAAGAATCTGAGCCCAAGTATTCCCATAGGCCCAAACTGGGGGGAACAGAGAGGCCACATAAAGGCAATCTTTGTAGGATGAGTGACACTGGGAGTCCCACTCCCTTCAGTATAGATTCAAAGGAAAAGTTACATCAGAATATGGCCCATCATGCTTTGTAAGTGATGCACACAGAGAAGACAAAGAAAGCAGAAAACTGGAAAGAATAGGTCTCCCTGAAGTGGGCCACTTTGGCATATGGATTATTGTGAGCCGAAGTCAATAAAAGCACTGCTGGTTCATGAGAAGTGTTTACCATTCCCTTAACTACCTGGAAGAAATGGAAGTCTTATCTGAATTAGGATTATTACTGGAAGTAACTGTTCTATCTGAATAACCTATTGATGTGGTAGAGCAAATTTTTAATTAGACAGAACCTGATACTCATCATGTGAGTCCCTCTTCTATCTCCTTGAAAACCCAAACCCCTATGCTTAATCTCAGCTTAGGATATAGATCCCCATTTGCTTCACTATCTTTGGACTCCCCATATATAAAATCCAAATTAAATTTGGATTTTTCTCCTACTAGTGTTTCTGATATTAATTTGATTATTCCAGCCAGAGAAGAACCCAGAAGGCTGGGAGAATAATTATTTCCTCTTCCCCCTGACAGGAGATGCTGCTTCTTCATATACCTTGTGCCCAAATTGCATAGTAGAATGGGTGAGTCCTTTAAAGTTTCACAAATTCCAGTTTTCAGTTTTCAACATGACGCATACAGTCCTTTCTCCAGGGTAAAGTGAAAATGATCCCTGCATCTCTTTACAAAGTCTCAGGGTCTCAGAGCTTGACAACCTCCCAGAAGCTACTAAATATGGCTCAAGAGTAATTCCACAAGAACAAGGAGCATCTATAGGCATTTAAACCCATATTAAAAAAAAATTTTTTTTTTATATGCAGCAGCCTACAGAAGTGCTCTAGGTGTTTAAGTGTTTGTCATATAGATGACCTTTCCATGATCACTCCAAACAGTTTAGCTCCTTATAGCTACAGCTTTTCAAACACCTCCTTTTCTAATTACAGTCTGTGATTTTGATTTGCATAACTGAAAACCCATGCAATGATTCCCCTCAGAACATAGATAAAATCTGCATTAACATTGTGCTCAAGTTCCAACTTTTAGTGAAACAGCCTGTTTGCAGTTTTAAAATGACCTCCCTAAGCTCTGCTGCTTTCATCAATGTTTCAATAGCTTGGGATCAAGGACCCACTCACTACATTTAAGTTCAAAATACTATATACTTTCCAACTCTCTTCAGCAGTCTCTGCAAGAAGCTAGTCCATGAATGGGAACTCAACCCACTGAAATAATGGCAGTGAAATATATATATACACACACATACATGTATATGTATATATATATTTTTTCAGGAACTGCATCCTTTTCTCTCTCAAGTAGCCAAGTGTCTAACCACCCCCACACCTCTGGCTTGTATCCCAGCTCTGTATTCATAAATAAATAAATCTTTTTTAAAAAAGTACCCAACCTAATGTCAGTTCCACTATAATCAGAGCAAACACCTCTCACAGTTACTATGTGCCATGCGCTGTTGCAAGTGTCCCACAGATGTCTATGCTCCCAAAGTCTATTGCATATATACTACACCCACAGTCACACACACACCAGTCCCAAATCTGCCCATTTTATAGGTCAGAAGATTATATGGCTTACCCAGATTATATAGAGAGTAAAAGTAAAACAACAAATTTTACTTAGATCATTTGGTTCCAGATTCAGTTTCTCAATCACCCCACTCTACTGCCTCATGAGACTGGCTACCACATTGCTTTCCAAAGTTCCCAAGTGGCCAAATCGACTTAGAGCATTTTAGTCACTATTCCACTTCATTTATTTTCGGCACAATTTCAAGTCACTCTTGTATCACTCAGCAGCACACCATCACAGGAGGGACACAGATACTATGTCCTGTTTGCTGGGGTCATAATCACCAGTTGTCAGCACAGCAATGACTATTCATGAGGTGCTCGGTGTATCCAGGCAAGGAACTACTGAGTATGGTGAACCAGTTACTGTTTCATAACTATAGAATAGGTAACAATATTGCTCTCCATTGTGTAGAACTGAAATGAAGTCTCTGAGGGGTTGAATAATTGAGGGTCACCCAGCTACTGAGATGACACCCAAAATTTGAACCAGGTTGTTACCCCTTAGATACAATGCTTTGACCACGAGGCCATCCCTTGGCTAGAGCCGCCACCCAGGCAGATCAGATCTGAAGTGGATCATCCTGAAGCACTGAGGCCACTGAAATTATTTTTAAATATTCAAACTCACTTTCTCTGCTGTATTAGATGATCTCAGTTGCTACCCTAGCCTTACAATTTTTTATACTACTTAGTATTTCATACCTAAAATTAAGTAGCTAGTTTGTGGAGGAGAAGAAGAAAGATACTTTGATTGGTTACCTGAGGCATAAGAGCTCTGTTATTATTTTTCCTACTTTTTGATTCATCTCATAAGTCCTAAGATTCTTATCATTACCTCATTGGCACCAGTTCCAATTTACATGCATGCAGGCAGTCTGGTATGAAAACTGTTGTTCTTTGTTGTATAATTACTTTGACCTGGATTTAATAAATAGAAACATGTTTATAAGTTTCTGAATATAAGAATATTTACATGAAACTGGAAAACTTCCAGTATTAAAAAATTAACAAAAGAAGTATGATAACAAGAATAGTTGGAGTCAAAATAATATCAATACTGCTATTATGTTTATATACCTTTTTTTCCTCTAGAATTCAAAAGACTTTTTCTTGTATATTACTGTTGGAGAGATTCTAACATAAGGTAATAGAATTGTGACGGAGAAAGTGCTGCGCGCAGTGAAATTGCCAGTGTAGTGAGAAGAGCATCGACTTCAGAGGCAAGACATTTGGGTGACATTTACGGAAAGCAAGCATATCAAAATCTTAGTTATTTTAGTCACAACAGGATTGCAGGGCTTGGTTTTTTGCTTGCCTAAATTGGCTGCAAGAAGGCAGTGAGAACAAACCAACAGTTTCAAAGAATACTTCTTCCAAATAGTGTATTGGCACAAACATTTCCTATATCTGAGGCTGTTTCCCTGGGTTACTCATTAGTACATATTTGAGTCACCTAATGACTGTGACAGAGGAGAGACTAGCCCTATGTTCTGCCTTTACCTTAACTAGCTAGGTGCCCAAATGAGGATTTAGAATTCTGAAGTACAAAGTCATATACATATATGTATACATATACACGCACATATCCACTATGAAACACTTGGGCTGGATTTGAAAAAAAAAAAAATCAAGTAAGTCTCATATACCACTAATTGTAGGTATAAGTTAAGACAACCACTTTTGAATCTGTTTAGCAATATTAGTTCAGGCTGTATTTGGGGTACCTTATACACAGCAATTGTACCCTTGGGAATATGTCCTTCAAAATATGTGCACATTTTTACAGCATCACATATATAATAATCTCACACATATATGATTTTTAATAACTGAAAACAGAGAACCACACAGAAACATTGGGTACATGAAGTAATGCTTGGATACTTACTTACTGAAGGAATAAATAAAGGGACTACTATACAACAAAAACAAGCAAGCTGCTGCTCCCAGAAACACAGATGACTCAGAAACATGTGATTTTATATGAATAAGATAAAAATTTATATAGACTAAAGAAAGCAGACACAAAAAGCATATGCTCTATGATTCATTTTCTTTAAAATTCAAAAACAAGAAAATCAAATCTGTGCTAATATAACAGTGCTCATAATAGTGGTTATAAAAAAGAGGGAGCTTTTGGGGGATCAATGATACTTGATTTCCTGACCTATTGTACACACAGATATACTAACTCTGTGAATCCTTACTGAAATGTACACCTAAGATTTTTGTACTTAGCAGCTTATGATAATGTACTTCTATAGAAGTTTATATCCAAATCAGCTTATTTCTAGATGTATATGTATTTATAAAAATTGTGTATTTTCTTGGGCACTCC
>NW_004567114.1:54436640-54463242 GCF_000260355.1 Condylura cristata | reverse complement strand
CCAGCCAAAAATCATTGCCTTAAAGTAACTTGAACAAGGGTCACATTTTACCGAAGTTACTGATCAATTATGCCTTTCACATTGTTTTCCTGACCATTAGTTAAATGCCAAGACGAATTTAAATAACTGTCAAAAACGATCAGCTCAGGAATTAAGCAACACAGTCATTCTCATCCTAGAAATGGAATTAATCATGTTACATGTTGTGCAGATAGGATTAGAACAAAAGAAAATTTCTTAAAAACCACCTCAGACTTCATCTCTGAGAAAAAACTTCACATAGAAAAAAAATAGACCATGTTACCTAACTCCAAGTTTAAACTCTGGACAGATGAATACTGGAAGGGAAGAAGGACGGCAGGGTAGATAAAAATCACTCTTCTCAGGCTCTCTGTGGTCACTACAGTGCTGAGGAGGCCCAGAGCTCCAAGGGACCACATCAGGGCAGGTTCCTTCCTATGCAATGACCATCACTTACATGACAAATGGCCAGGCCAACAACTGGTCCCTGCTTCTCCAGCCTTCAGATGTTGAAATGCAAGGACCTGGTTTCCCTGACACTGCTGCTCCTGGACCCAAATCTCTTACTTATCCAGTGAACCACACTATTCTCTATCACTTGTGCAATCTTAAACTTCAGGTGTCACATAAAGTCAAGAAATATTGCAGGAAAAGCAATGCAAACTATGTAAGTGATTTTATATATTCTAGTGGTCAAATTTAAAAAGTGAAAAATATTTACCCCAATAAATTCAGGCTCTCATTTTAATATAGAATTGATAGAAAATTATTGAGTTTTTTTCATGTTTGGTCTTTTAAGTCTACTGTATGTATTATACCTACATAGATATAAATTACTGCATATATTATGAATCTAATGTATGATTTATAAGAACATCACAATTTAATTCAAACTAACCTTATTTAAGTACTTAATACTCATATTAGGCTGGTAGCTCTCATAAATTATTTAGAACAACATTTAAAAATTTCCAAATCAAGCCCTATAAGTAACCTAAGAGTGTAAGGACAAATGAGTGGGTTAAGATGCTGTGTGTGGCCCTCCCTGGTAACACAGTGGGTTGGAGTTTTGCACTGTGAAGCTAAGCCAAGCCATGGTCACTTCAGTGTGAATTAGTCCTCGGTGTGGAAGGTGACTGCATGGCGCAGCAGACCTCTCCAGTCTCACCCACTGCTCCCCTCAGCAATGTACTTTATTGATCTGCCTGTTCTGCTCCCTACTCTGTCTCTGGTGAATCCTCTCATCACCCCTGCACCTCTGGCCTGCACCCCAATTCTGTATGCATAAATAAATAAAAAGAAAAATAAGAAAATTTAAATAAAATTTTGATTGAATGGTATATGGCTACTTTTAACTTATATCTTTGGATTTGTTTTCTGAAATGTCCTATTGTACTCTTTTTGTCAGTAAATCTTTCTTTTTTACCTTGCTCTATTCTTTTTTCTTACTACCTGAGGATTGTCTTCTCTTCATTCATTTCTTTCTACTGATCAAAAATTTGTACATGAACGGTGAATATTCTTCAATTACATTTATGGATTGTTGCTTTCAGATGAAAGTAAATTGATAAATCTGGCTTACTCTTTTTATAAAAGAAACATCCCTGAAATATGTAATTTTATCCCTCCCAACTTCATTTCTTTCTCATTTTACTAACTTGTTTTTTTTTGTTGTTGTTTATTTTTTTAGTCTATCCAAGTTAATCGTTATATGGCAGTAGCTGTCTTCAACATGAAATGCTTTGCTGGTTTACTGGTTTTATTGATTTACTGATTCTCTGCTCACCAGAGCTTATTGTATTTCACTCAGTCCATTGAAATCTATTTTTTTGTTTCTTGAAATCAGTTTTTTGTAGTTTTTTTGGTGAAATAAGTCTTTAATACCTTTACTTCACTTTTTTCTTTACTACAGTACTTTATTCCTGCATGTAATCCTCTACTGACTGTCATTTCTTGTTTACTGACCTCTTCGTATTCTCTGTCAATTTAAATATGTTTGTTTTGTAGGAGATCTGTCTTTTCTTTTTAGTTGCTTTAAATTTTTTCCTCTGGCTTTAGTGTTCTACAATTTCACCATAGTGGATCTGGATTTTCAATATTTCTGCCTGTACTTAAATATCATTTCTGGTAAACTTGTGCCTATATTCTCTTAACATTTTATCTTTCATTGCTGATCTGTATTGTCTTGTGATAAGCTCCTCTAAATATATGCTGAGCTCCTTCTTATCCTCCTTCTTCACTTAACCTGTCTTTTCATTCTCTTATCCTATTGCTATTTCAAATGGGTAATTTAATAAGTCATCAAGTTCACATATTCATTTAGTTGTAACTAGTTTAATATTTAATTTGTTTTTTTTTAATTTCAATGATTAAATTTTTAATTTTCTAAATCTGTTCTTCATTTCATTAATCCCAGTTTCTTTTTTTGGATTTTAATTGTTAATTAGCCTTAATCACTATTAATATGCTAATTTTATTTTCTGTTTAAGACTCATTTGTTACTTTAAGTTGTTCACACTATAATCATTCTATTGTCTAGTCATTAACAAAATTGATATTTTTAAAATGTTATATGTTTTATATTATGACATTATCTTTATACTCATTTGGTGTTTTATATTCAATTAGCAATATATATAAAATCTAATATATATATATTTCATATACTATATATTTCATATATAAACACACACACATGTGTGTATGCATGTGTGCATATCCCATAAATAATATTTATTTGCTTTTACCAAGGCCTGAAACAGCATGATGAGACAGGGACTGATTCCTATATTATTAATCCTTTGGTCTTGTGTTCATGTTTATGTGGGTAAAATATCTAACCTTTATCTAATTTGGCTAACCTTTATCTAATTTGATGATATGTCATTATGGACCCCAATTTTACTACTAAGGGATCACCGCATCAAGCACGTAATTCAAAAGGTTGCTTTATCTGGACCCCTGAGTGAGGTGAAGCCAAATCCATGTTTCCTTTTATGATAAAGCCATTTAAAGGCCTCAACTTCATGAGGGGATTTCACTACCTACTTACCTTTTAAATACCTGCCTTGAGAGGGGCTAAACATTCACCTATGTCCTTCCAGTGAGGTGAAATGAAAGCTAGTGTACTAGTGATTGGTCAATGATTCCCACTCGACCTCTAGCTCCAGAATAGCCACAGATTTGTCATGTGTATACAATTCCTGTTTCTGGCTACATCTCTGTTTCTATTACCTAGAGATGTCTTCTTCTGGGCATTAAAGAAATTTTTTTTTTTTTTTAATTTTATCCAACAATGCTAGTTAGAAGACTACAATGGTCTGCTAACTTGGTAGAATTCTGAATACTTGTTGAAGCTTTTCTACTTCGTTGTTCATGAGAGCTAAGACACACACCTATCCAAAGTAGTTACTAGTTATGAAATGAATTGTGTTCATGTGGGAACTATATTTTTGCAGATACAACTAAGGGAATACTTTTCCATCTGTAGGTGGCTGCTGACACGCTTAGGGGATCTTGTTGAAATTAATTTTTAATTACCAAGTCTTATTTAGTACATACATCATGTGATACCAAGAATACTGGAGGTCCCACTTCAAGAAACAAGACACAAGGATATTCTGACATGTACTCATTAAGGAGGTATCTCTCACTATATGTGACCCTGCGCTAAGTCACTGCACACAGCAAAATATCTGAAGGCACTATGAGTGTTGACAACCTGATCAGGCCACTTTAATAACATATAGTTTTATTCTTCCAGTATTTGTCATTGTTTTCTTGTTACTTTATATTTTTATAGTCTTACTTGTAAGTAAGCAGCATCAGCTAGCTCATTTATCTTCTGTGTGGCTCAGTTTCCCAAAATCAGGGGTTTTAAGTAAGTTCTTTTGTTTTACAGATAATATCTATAGTTTCTATTTACCAATATTGTTGACATAGAAAGGACCACATAGAAAGCACTCACCATATGGTTATCAATTACCAAAAATGAGATAATGCCCATTACCTAGAGGTGGAATCACCATCCTAGGCTTTGTCCTGCAGCTTTATGAAAAGAGAACTTCTTATCACCAGGAGCTTGCTGCCTGTCCATTACCTATGCTGGGCACTTTAAAAAATGAGGCACAGTTAGAAGAAGAGAGTGAGTTTGCTATCCTCAAGGATAGTCTGTCTTAAATTCCTCAAGGTGAACATCATTGCCTAGAGGGGCGCATAATAAATTGCTTCCCCAGCTGTGATTTTGTTTAAGCACACAGTTTCTGAGTCTACTGACTTCATTACGCTCTAACCTGGTGGGGAAAGTGACCTCAAAAGAGATTTTAATGGAATTCTTTTTGCCCTCTTCATAGTCTAATGTACATTACTGACTGTCCCTACCAGAAGATAAAAGGAAGAAATGGCATTGGTATACGCGGCTGAATCTGAACACCCAAGAATTATGTTCATATCTATCCCCAAAGCAGTATTTGAATAGCTCCTCTTGCCTTTTCAAAACTTAGTTATTGAACTCAATTATTAGAGTATTTTTTTAAAAGTGTGTATCCTTTATATAAAGTATATATACACATATATGCATACAACTCACACACCAAAACTAAAAAACAGATTTAAAAAAAATATCCCATAGAAGAATTGGGGTGTAGGCCAGAGAAGTGAGGGGTGAAAGGATTCACCAGAGACAGAATGGGAAGCAGAACAGATGGATCTACTGAAATATACTGCTGAGGGGAACAGTAGGAGGGTCAGGAGAAGTCTGCTGCACCATGTGGGTCAGCTCCCTGGTCGGGGATCAAACCCAGGCCTTAGAGATGATAGCATGATAGCACTGAGACTTAACCTGCATTCCACCAAGGAGTCCTAAGATTTAAAGACATTTTAAATTATTTCTCCTTTTAATTCTCTTACTAATTTCAATTCCAGCCTGTACTTATGAGAAGATCCCTGAGATCTCATATACACATCTCTCTAGAAGAACACAATTTACTATTGCAGGCTAGAGAAAGAATCTAGATGGAGTATAAGCAATGTGGGAAGCAGGTGTCAAGAAAGCAGGAGCTGGGTGCTCAGATTCTGGATGTGTCACAGCAAGCCTCAGCCACCCAGGGGATGCTCCAAGTGCTCCCAACTGCACTTTTTCATCTAGTGTTCCTCATACTGAGTTTCTTTAGTCCACATCTAATTTCAATGCTATTTAAAGCCAGTGCAATAAAAATAGGCCAGCTTATTCTCTTAGGCCCCAATTCCCAGAGAGAGAGCCTGAGAGGATTTCAGACCCACAGAGGGAATCTGAGCTGTACTGGACATGCATTCCAGTGATGCAGAAATCCTCGGCTCACCTACTCAGTGAAGTGTTATAAAGCAGAGTTAGTTTCTTTTTCTTGTCAGTATTTCTTTTTTCTTTCTTTTTCTTTTTTTTTTTTTTTTTGCTCTTCCACATACTATTGAAGATGTAATTAATAATCTATAACTTACTGTTCTCAGAAAAGAGACTAGGAAACAAAATAAACTTCAATCCATTCATTGTTTTCCAAACAGCAATGCGCTGGATGAAAATAACAAAGAATATTGGTTCCTTCATCCTAAGGTTTAACCCACTGACCTTTATGGCTTTCATTTTAATAAAAAGCCAGTTGTATACCAAAAGACAAGAGGGAAATAGAGTATTGGCATAGAGATTCTTCCCTCATCCAACTTTGGTAAAAAATCCCTACCAAAGCCTGTAACAAAGAAAGTCAAGGTGAATGATAAACAATGTGTCTCCTTTCTTATCATAGGGTAGATGATCTGGGAAAGTAGACCATCTCTGAGGTCAGTGGGACATGAATAAGATCTGAATCTACATAGAAAGTAAATGTTTTCTGTTATCTATAACAGACTGAACTCCATGCTTTAAAGTCTGGGGTCCTGGGACCCAGCCTATGGGAGAAAACAGTTTGTAAATACTCCTTATGGGGAAAAAAAAAAAAAACACTGGGTACACATGGCTGAGATGTGACTGTCTTTATAACCTTAACCCCCACTCACACGCTGGGTACTAACATCCAAAAGGTATTCAGTATATACCCAACATCATTTTATAGAAAGAAGGGAGAGAAAAGAACTGAGACATGTTTATCTGGTTTTACATCAGATTTGGGAGCAGCAATGGTGACCTCTATTTTTAATTTCACAAAAAATACTGGCATTTATTGAGCATTACAGTGTACTCTTGACTGATCCTTTATCACCATGTGCCCCAGTCACCCATTGAGGTCTGAATTGGCAGTTACTCAGCGAGGCCTGAGTATAACTTTGTGACCACAGGAGCCAGAGTTTTCTGTAATTACGCTCCTGGGCTGTGAAATCTGTTCCCTGTTGAGATTAAGAGAGGAGCGTCTGTTACAGAAATTAGGTTAAAGTAAAGGAAGTACATGTATTTGCTGATATTTTTAATCTTTACACTGTTTCAGTTTAATTCCCTTTTCCTTACTACATCACTACATGCTAAAAAAAAAAAAGTGGTAATTATAACAACCAACACTTACATAATTTAACAAGAGCCAGACATTGTTTGATCCTCATATAGGCTTTGTAATTGGCTTTATTTTATATAAAAAAACTGAGGGACAGAAAGGTTGTATAACATAAGCACAGAACCAGGATTGAATATAAACAGTGTGTCTCCAACATCATGATAAATATATGTTTATATATAAATGTGTTGTGCATATGCATATGTGTGTATCAATGTATAATGAGTATATTTTAGAATCAACAGCACTCTAGTAGGTGTGAACAATGGCTGATATTCTTGGAAATTGTATTTTATAGCAATATATAAGCAATTATACAGCAGCAACCTCCTCAATGTTCCAGCACTATGCTTTTTTCTGTGTATACTGTATCTTAATGTATACAGAGATCCCATTTTTACAAGTAGATAGCTGGCTTATATAATATTCTCAAGGTATTTTTACAAAGTAGATTGCTGGCTTTTATAATATTCCCAAGGTATTTTCTAGTATTGATTCAAAAACCATACTCTAAGAAAATATAATGTGTAACACAGTTTGGTCATATAATATTTGAGATCTAAGACAAGTTCACTAGGAGTATGAATTTAATGTTGACACATTGTGACATATACTGCAAACATAGTGGAGAAGTGGTGAATGGTTTAGGTTCTTGTGTCTCCTACATGGCTACCCCCATAGTCAGGAATCACCTTTATATATGCAATCACCATAATACACACAAACAGAGAGAGAGAGAAAAGCAAGCGAATAAATCCTTTAGACTTATAAGAGGTAAACACCTAAAAGCAGAGGCTTTGGATAAAGGCACTGGGAGTGTCATCTTAGCTAACAACACCTTTTCAATGCCATTTTTTTGTCTTTTCTATTTAAAAAAAAAATATGTTTTAAATAAAGTATGAAGAAAGAGGTCCCTATTGTTCAGGAGTCTCAAGGCTATGCAGATACTAAGTTTTGTTCAATTACCAGGAAATTTCAGCATTTAGAAATATTTTCTTACTTGCAGATCCAATAGTCGCTAGTCCATATGGTTTCTGGGATGACAATATAAAATCCATCTGGGTTTTCCCAGTAAAAACTCTAACATATATAGGAAACCATGCAAAGATATGTAATATGCATGTCTGTTCTAGTCTTCAACCCCACCAAATTTACAACCTTGACGTATTCGTAATTCCAGAATGTAACTGAAATTGCTGAGTATTTGTGTATGTGTGCATGTGTATGTGTGCATATGTATGTTTTCCATTACACGGAAGAAACAAAACTTGCCAAGTCTCAGGAATGGGATTACTTGGCTGGTTTGAAAAATAGTGATGAGCCAACAGGAAACTCTGGCTAATGAGATTAGATAGGTTAAAACTAAACAATAAGGTCCCAAAGCCATGCCAACACCGCTTGGGGTGTGAGGACTAAGCTAACTATCGGTCCTTCTGAGAAAGCAGAGATCATCCCCATGATGTCGCTTCCTCCCTGAGTGCTGCCCCAGCTACCTGCCCCACCAGGTCACAGGAGCGCTGTTCAGGAGAGTTTGTCGTATTAATGGGGCTCCTCTTACCTTTTAGTCAGGAGAACATGGAAAAAAGCACAAAATGACCTCTCCCACTGTGCTATCAGGAAGGCCAGAGCCCCTGTCAGGGGATGAGGAAGCACCTCCTGAAAAGGAGTCTTGAATACTTGATTCTACATGGGATCCAGCAGATGCTAAGTGATGGCATTTCCTGCTTCCCAGAATCCTCAGCTTGGAAAGACCAGCAAGGGTCCACATCTCAATTTCCACAGGTGAAAGTAGTCAAGTCCCCGGATGAAAGAGGCTGGCATCAGAGGAAGCCAGTGAACCTCTCTGTTGGGGCAGAGCTTCCTGGTGAAGGTGAAATATGATCTGTATTTTTTTTTAATTAAATCTACATCACATTTAGTATGACCAGGGTACAATGACTGGTGTAGAGAAGAATGCTTAGGACATGAAACCTATAAAATTTGGAGGGAATGAGTTTGCTTTCTTTGTAACAATTATTTCATTGAGGTAAATGTGACATCATAAACTGAACATATTTCAAATATACAATTTCATAAATTTTACCTATGTGTATACTACTGAAACAGTACCAACAATCAAGATAATAGGCATATTTATCACCCATGAAAACCTCATGTACCCCTTGGCAATCTCTCCTTCTCACTCTCCCCATACCCACAGTCCCCTCTACGGTCAAGCACTGATCAGCTGTCACTGTGGATTATTTTTTTTTTTAAAGATTTATTTATTTTTGCACACAGAACTGGGGTACAGGCCAGAGGCTCAGGGGAGGTGAGAGGCTTCACCAGAGACAGAGTGGGGAACAGAACAGGCAAATCAACGAAGTACACTGCCGAGGGGAGCAGCGGGTGGGTCAGGAGAAGTCTGCCACACCATGTGGTCACCTCCGGGGCAGGCAGGAATGGAACTCATGCGGAAGCAGCTTTAGATTCTCAGTACTGTGCTTTAACCCGCTGCGCCACCAGGGAGGGCCTGGATTATTTGTTTTTTAATGTAGATACAGAGTCATAGAATACACAACTTTTGTTTTTACTTTACCTTTTTAACATTGATCATTGTCTTTTTAAAATGCACGCCTGTCTGAGAAAATGATGATAATGATGGACAGCTATATACCAGAGACATTTTGTGGGGGGTGGAGTGGAGAATGGAATCAAAAATAGTGTGGGGAGGGAAATGCACTGGACTATGGTGATGGCACATGGGTGATATGGTAATGGAAAACCCAAGGGGATTGCAACTGAGATGGAAAAATGCACAAAAATATGTAAAAATAAACTATTATAAAATTTTTAAAAAATCTTGTAAAAAGCTTCACCCAAAACTTGCTATGCAGTTAAATCTGACCATAATTAAACTCATGTTTATAGAGAAAAAAAAATGCACACCTGTCATTTCACATAATTACTTTTCATTCTTCCATTGTGTAACTCTTACTGATAGCTTATTCCTTCTGAATGCTACACAGTGGTCCACTGATGGAGATACTTCATCAGTCATCCCTTCACCTTGATAGACATTTGGGGCTATCCAGTTTGTTACTTTACTCCCATTATATTACTCCAGCTCCTGGTGGCTTGTTTTGGTTAAGTTTCATAGTTTCTTCCCCCTTTGACAGCACTTTGGTGGCCAGGTTATCTTCTAGGTTTCCCCCAGTTACCTGTCTAAGACCAGGAAGGCAAGTAGGACAGGTCCTGAACTGCAAGCCCATCAACTGCCCCTCCAGCAGGCCCAAAGAAAGGAGGAGCTGGTTACTTACACAAGTCACAGATTCCAGAAGTTTAAAGCTTTTGAGGGCATTAATCACGATCCTATCTCATGTGTTAGGATCCTACTTCCTTTCATGAGAGCCCTTATGACACCTCCAACACCTTGCATGACTTAATGCATTGTGTTACCAATTTATCTAGTATATACATTAATTACTTACAGCCTTCATATTCATTTTTTACTTCCAAAGCTCAAACATGACTTCCTAGAGGGCAGGTACAGTATCAGTGGCTCCTCATGCACAGCATTTATTTGGCTGTCATAAATGTTGGATGAATAGATGAATGAATTAGTGAGTGATTCAGTGAATCAATGTGACTTTCTTCTTCTTTCCTTTACCTAAATGTACTCTGTGTTCCATGAAATCTTTATGTAAATAGAGTAAGTTTCAAAGGCAGGCAAGTAAATTTGTCTTTCCAAATATCTTTCTAAAGGTTTGATCCTTTACAATGATAACTTAACCTTTCCTGCTTTTTCATTTTTCTTTTCCTTTTAGCTCCTACTGGTCTATATATATATATATATACACACACACACAAACAAACACACATACATACATATATGCATATACATATATATATGCATATGTCTATATATCTATATATATGCATATATATGTATATACATTTGTGTCTATATAGATATATATATGCATACATATATATAGACATCTATATATATATGTGTATATATGTGTGTGTGTATATATATGTGTATATATATATATTTTTTTTTACACACATATATATATGTAAGTGTATATATATACACATATTAACAAACCAAGTGAAATGGTTAACAGGTAAATTAGTAAAAATGCGGTCAAGAAGAAAGAAATCTTAGTGCTAGTGCTAGTTATATCACTGCAAATCTTAAATACCACCACGCTTGTAAAATCAGTAAAGCAGATTAAAAAAAGCATTTTCCAGATACATTTCATAATCCCAAGACAAACACAATTTCCCTTTATATAGTCTGGTCTTTGCATGTACACACATGCACACACACACAGTTTTCCAAGGTGTGAGTCATGCTATGTATGTATAAAGTTCTGTGTTCTGTTATTTTTCTTATCATTGTACAGTGACCATTTCCTCATATTTTTCCAAATATGAATGCTAATGCATTCATAATTTTATCTTGTGGTGGTTTTAAATTAAATCAACTATTTTCTAAGTTAATAGAAGCAGATTATATTAAGAATGAGATGGCTGTCTGATACCTACTAGCTAATTAAGAGTTTGTCAACTATTATCTATAATACAGGAAAATTAAGGGAAAGAGAAATGTTGAATTTAAACTCATAGTTACTAAGGTTTGTTCGTACCCACAGAATAAAATTACTGGTTAACATTTCTTTGATATTAAACAGTGAAGAAGATTTTAACAAGCTACCTAAAGGCCTTAAATTAAAGATTGATTAATATTTCTATATAACTTTCTCCCATTTTATTTCATCAATATGGCACTTTAGGCCTTTTCTCTCTTGCATCATTATGCACTGACCTTTCCATTGTTAATGCCTCTATTCTATGCCTGAGTAGAGTGAGTTTTTTCCCTCTTTTCAGAGATTAGCTGCAAAGAAAATTTATGTGACATTCAAAAGAATTACTTCCAACCTACCCTTTCAAAAGCCTTTCTGACATCTAATGATGTAATTGAGCTACATTAATTTTAGGAAGCATCTATATTTGCATAATAAAAAAATTAATTTTAATGTACTTCAAAATATGCATTGCTTCAAAATTAATGCAGTATTTCCTGCAAAAGATACAAAACCAGTTAGTCTTGTCACTCTACTACAGCATATATTTTACATTTCATGGCTACTATAAAACCTGAGTCAATTTTAATATAGTAAGTTCATTCATTCTATCCCATCACCAACAAGAATTTTTGCACTAAGTCAGTTATTGATATCCAGGGTACCCAACACCACCAAGAATATTTTTAATTCAGTTTACACACACATTAACTTTGTCTTATCCCAAGCTTCCTACTCTGTGTTTATGTGACTCTACTTCTTTAGAATGATAAGTGAATTATGTGAAACACAAAGTTTTTACTACATAAGTTAGGAGAAAACTGGATTTAACAAATTACATGTTTCTTTACTGATAGCACTTTCTGTAGCCACAGAAGGAATAATAAATTAAAAATAAATATGAATACATTAAGATTCACTCTGAATCTCAGAAAAGATGTAGTACTTCCTCTCCAGCCCTTTACCAGGGAATTCCAATTGTACATCATATACGTTTATCAATAGTCAGGGTTGACTACTGATATAATAGTATATCTATTTTTTACATATGTCCATTTTCCAATGTTTTCTTTGATTTTGGGGTCACTGCTGATATGCTAAGAACATTGAGTTGTGAGAGAGAATTGGAATGAGCAACTTTAAAAGGGTCATTACTCCAGTTGGGCATCAAGTGTTCAGCTGAGAGTGTCCACAAGATGCCTATGCCACCAGCCATGTCCCCATTCCCCAGGTCACTCAACAAGTTTCTCTCCAGATCTAAGAAGAGACACTTTCTGTTTCAGAGAGAATCTTAAAATGTTTTATCTCTTCTCTCTTTGAAGCACAGAGCTTCAACATATACCCTGAATCTGATCATATCTTCCTACCTCTGTCATGAGAGTTCTATGCCAAGCCACCATCATTGTTCCATTATGTTACTGTCAAGTACAACAGTGTGACTCTATGATTCCAACACATTCATGACTGCTTCTTAGCATCTACTCTTGACATCGCAGCCAGAGTTATGCCTTGAAAATTCAAATCAAGTCTAGCCTGACTCTCCAGTGGTTTTGAGTTAAAACTAAATTGCTACCATGGCCTACAAATGCATGTGTGATTCAGTGCTTGTCGCTTTTAACCTGATCTCCACAAATTCCTTCCCATACTTGCCTCCTTACTCCTCCTCAACTGTACTAGCCATGCTCCATCTCTTTGTGAACCTGATGCTCTCTGCCAACAATGTTCTCTCCCCAAGAGAGAATTTCTTGGGGAGAAGAAAGAAAAAATGAATGAGTGAATAACTCTTTAAAATTATACAGTTATTTTCCACGAGGGAAACTGATCTGTGTCTTAGAATAGACAGTCAAAGCTTGCTTAGCTTCAATTCTGTATGATTAAATACAATTAAATTTTTAAAAAGCATAACATGCATATGAAAAATATTTCATAAATAAATAAAATCAAAGAGAAAAAAAAATACTGAATTTCCTATTATCCAGTTAGGATTATACAGATCATGATCAACTGAAAGAGAAAAGTAAATGACCTTATTGTATTCTTTCTTTTCTTTTTCTTTTGATTCTTAGATTCCTTCGTGGTAGAGTTTAGAAATGATTCTGGAGATCATCAATAACCTCTTTCTCTTCAAAGTTAAATGAGATGCAGATCACAAAAGAAAGTGACTTCCCCAAAATTTAACAGCTACTACTAGAGGTAACATGACTAGGATATATCTTTCATTCCAGTGTGCTTTATACCATCTCAGGTGCTTTACACATTATGTTAGGTGGGAAGATACTAATTGGTATATGCCTGACTATAAGGACATAATTATATCTTCAGGGTAGAAATGTGATGAGAAGTTGGCCAGATTTCTTTATTTAGGCCTGACCAAAAAAAAAAAAATCTTTGTTGGATATGTTTACTCCTTACAAGTTAAAAAATATTTTCCAAAAATGGCTTCCAGCTCTGTCTCATTCTCTGCAAAACAATCAAGTTCAAGTGAAATATAAGCACATACAAAAACATATGAAACTGTTGAGGAAGCTTCCAGTTGTATCCTTTTCCTTTTCCCTATCAATATTCTTTAGGAAATTTAAGCAGCTTTAGTAAAAAGCCTATACCTCCCTCTGACAGAAAATACCCAATCTTGATACCACTTTTTGTGAATAACTTCTGAATGTAAAGTGGAATATCTTCATGGTAAAACACTCCTTAAAGTAACAGACCGTTTTAAAGACCAGAAAGAAAACATTATGTTTCTGTACAAATACAAGGTTATTTTTGTGTTCTTCCTTCCCTACTCAAATCAACTCTCAGTGATTTGATACTTCAATTTTTAAGAGAACACTCTAGTGTGTAGTTATAAATGTCTTGATATTTTTCGAAAAAGGCAGTCAGTGTACTGTGTACTCAATCATACAGCACATACACCAAATATAAGATTCCTTCTTTTCTATTAGAATGCTTTTAAGATCCATTGTCAAGCACATGGACCACATTTTATGCCATCTAATAAATGTAGGACAGAAAAATATCAGAAATACAGACCTGAATAGCTCTTGTCAGAGGCATTTATAAATAGAAACAAACTTGAAAACATTCTTCCAAAAGACATTTTGAGTGAATTTTAAAAACAACGTAAGTATACTTTTGTTTCATTTGTGTAAGATCATTACTGGTTTTCCTTTCAACAGTATTATTCTCTTTCCATTTTCTTTTTCAGTCTACTCTATAGGATTATGATAAAAGGAATATATTTTCAAGTAATTTCAAAAGGAGAGACATGTTCTACATACCTCTACTGATCAACATAACATATAGAGGTTAATTTCTACCTTCAGAGATCTTACTGATATTGGTTTTCCTATAAAACTTTCATGAGGGTAAGATTCATCCATGTGTGTGTATCACTAGTCAGTAATACCCATCAGAAAAATTCAAAGACAGTAGGAGTGATGACATCCTTCCAAGATGCCAGAAACCTGAGGTATATATCACCTAATGGAAGGATTTTGTTTATGACTAATTATAAATTTTATAGACTTTAGTCTTCACAACCTCAGTTGGGAATCTATTACTGAAACAAGAGATTGAGAAGGACCCCCCCAAAAAACCTTTCATTTCCTTTCCCAGCAATTTTTAAATTTTAGCAAAAAAAAAAAAATATTGCTTAGCATTAAAATTTAGATAAAGTGGAAAGCTCAGTATTTGGAAAGAAGTCCTTTCAGCAGAGTAAAAATATATGGGGGTTATTCCAGAAAGAGCACATGAAATTAAAATTTGACTATAGATGTGGTCTATGTGATTCACATTCTCATTTTTTCTTGACTCTGTCCTTTCTTTTCTCTCATTTCCTTCGTCGACTAATGAGAGCTTTCCACTTCTCTTGAATGAGAAAAAGTGTGCTTGTCTCTTATTTTTCAATTCTAATTTAGCCAGAAAGGTCACAAAGACATTTTAAAATAGTGCTTCTCGAAGATATTTTAGTGCTGTTAAAATCTCTCAATTCTCAGAGGTTTCACTAGAAGCACCACACTTTTGACTGGATCACTATCCACAGGAAGAAATACCAAATTGCGTTCCTTACTTTTTGCTTTCTTTTGATGTAAGGGAAAAGTGTCAGAGAAAAGAAATCAGTTGTCAATGGTCTAGGTTAGGATTCTGTTAAGACTACAAACACCAACACATGATAATCCCTTTCCATTATCAGATCAGATTCAGAAAGGGGTTACGCAGTTCAAAATATCCTTTAAAATTAAATCAGAGGATTGTCCCATTTAAAGATTTTGTGAGAAGCATTAGACTGTATCTCAGATGCACATTCAGCCACACTCTCTGGTAAAGCGGCTTCATTTTTCTCTCTGGAGCTTCCTCCATTGTGAGGAAACTACTGCTAGAGGCAGGTGTCTTTCTGACATCTCTCCCACAACCTCAAAATCTATTCTATGACTTCTGATCTGTGGACGGGCTAACTGGAGGGCAGTTTTGACCACCTTTCCCAAAGAGCTTTAAATGCTCATACTGCAGTACACATAAGAGATTAATTTCTGCTTTCTTGAGTTCACCATCTGCATGGTTTACAACTTTCAGCTCCAGTGAGACTTTAAAAGACTAAGTATCCAGCCCCTCCTGGTGGTGCAGTGGGTTAAAGTGCAGCACTAAAAAGCTAAAGCCACTTCAGCATGAGTTCGATCCCTGCTCTGGAGGTGATCCACACAGTGCAGCAGACCTCTCCTGACCCACCTGCTGCTCCCCTCAGCAGTGTTATTTCATGGATCTGCCTGTTCTGCTCCCCACTCTGTCTCTGGTGAATCCTCTTACTGTCCCTGCTCCTCTGGCCTGTGCCCCAGTTCTGTATGCACAAATAAATAAATCTTAAAAAAAGACAAAGTATTCAGGTGCCCTCTTTAATTTTTGCTTGTTTTCTCAATAAAAATTTCTAATTGTTTTTGCTTTTGCACTACTATCTCCCATTCAATCTCTTTCTAATGACACAAATGATGAACACTCTTGCAGACTGATATGCTCAGAATTAGGGTGCAGTAGCCCCTGCATCGCTGAGGTGAACTGGAGTTGGTCAGCATATTCCAGGTAGCAACATACAGCTCCCCCCACCCCATGAGCAGGGGACATGGAAAGAACAGGGAAAGGAAGGACTACAGTACATTATATTCTAAATATGCCAGGTATTAGGATCCCTGTTTTATATGTGGTATATAGTCATTAGACTTACAACAATAAGTTAGATTATTCTCACATTATAGGTGATGAAATTCAAGATCAGGTAACTTGATGTGACAACCAAGTCTGCATAACACAAAGTAATTATTTCAGGTTCTGAGAGGGGATGTGATCCCCTAATGTTTTTATTCCCTAGAAACTCCTATGTTAAAGCCCTAACCCCTCCCCAACTGCTCCATTGTATAGTAATGGAAAGAGGGGTCTCTGGGAAGTAATTAGGATTAGATGAAGCCATGATGCTGTGCAATCATGGTGAAATCAATGTATTCCTAAGAAATGGCATCAGAGGTTTGCTCTCAGTCCCCTCCTCCATTAACCTCTCTCTGTGCCACTCCCCCAACCCAAGAAAAAGTGGTCACATGTATACCCAATGAGAAGGCACTAACCGCAGACAGAGGGAGAGACTTGCAAGAAATTAACCATGTGATAGCCTGATCTTGGATTTTGAGCCTCTAAAATCATCAGAAACAAACTGACATTGTTTCAGTCAACTAGCCTATGATGTTTTGTCTTGGCTAACTGAGCTAAAATGGGAGTGATTTGGAAATAAACTTTTCTATTTGGAGTGAGTTTGAAATAAGCAGTAGGACTGGAATTCTATTCTCAAAAGTAAAGACTATGGTAAAGAATATCTAAAGCATGTGAAAGGAAAAAAATATATATATAAGATGTTTTAAAATTCATTGTGTTGATGCCAGAAAGCTATCATAAAACCTTAAATACTACAAACCTGAAAGGGAGAATCCAGAATTATGTGATAGCACTGAAGTAACTTTTTGCCCTTGCTCATCTGCCAAATCTTGATGGCCCAGAGAACTCCACATGACTGAACACAAGGAAATACAGACAAAAGCCCATCGGAGTAAGGCTAGATCAGCGATTCAACAATAAAGTCAAGGCTCTGCGGGGGGCGGGAGGGGTGTTGAGGAAGGGGGAGAGAGATATCATGGGGATAGCTACCTGTCTTTTTCTTGGCCTTAGACAAAACAGGAAAAATCTGTGTCCACCAATTTTCCTAAATAACTTTGCACAGATAGAGGTAAAAAAAAAAAAAATCACATTACCTGTATATTCTTCATCTCCATCCACCCAACAAAATTGACATTAAAGTAATTCCACATCAGCTTGTCAAATTGTGTGGCTGTCATCATGTTTTCTATGTCAACCATAGGCAAGTGGAGCTAAGGGCAAAGAACCATGTTGTGTACCTGAAAGATTGAGAACTAAGGGGGAATGGAAGGAAAAAGTAATGATCTAGGTAAAGTATCAGATGTTGTCCTTTCCATTGAAAGGTGAAGTCACATTTAGAGAGGGTAGGTAACTTGCCAAAGTACAACAGCAAGAGCAAGATGGAGCAAAGTATAGTGTCAGTATAGTTCTGCCATCTCTGAATCTGTCATCTTTTTACATCAAAACAATAACAACAATAATGATATAGATTAAAGCTTGTTAAATGAAGAATGCATATTTCACATAGGTCTCACTGAGACCTAAGTGGGCTTTTGTTTGTTTATCTTAATGCCATAGAGCCCTCAAGCAACACTGGGTTAGGGGGTGGGGAATCTTTTAAAATTCCATATCCTCAGGAAGTCATTTTAGTGTTCCTGGAAGTTGTGAAACAAATTGTTGCAAACAGCCCTTTTAAATTGTTTCTTGGCAGGAATTGAATAATCAAGTGTAACAAATTTAATTGATTATATAAGAATGTTCCTTTGAGCTCATGCAGCAACTGTTTTTGGTCTGTCTGTGGCTTGAAATATGAATTAATGCAATCTCAATCCATAGGATTTGTTTTTGGAAAATTCTTCTGTGGGAAAAAGTTTAAAAGAAAAAAACAACATGAATTGTCTCTTAAAGGATGCCTGCAATGTATGTGACTGCCTTTTTGTAGCTTTTCTACTTGAATATTACCTCAATTCTATTTTCTCGGTCTTATCATTTAACTATCTAAGTGGAAACATGACTCGATGACACAAGTGCTCATAATTCTCAGCTCTGCCCTTAACTAATGACATGGGTTTGGTCATACTGACAAACCTTTCTGCCTCAGTCCTTTCCTTTTTAAAATGTAACAAATAGCAAATATGTACAACCTTCTGTAATGTAGTGGTTAAAAAAAGTCAACATCTTAATATATTACCTGAAACATGACAGCCAGCCAATGAATATTAGCAGATATTATCAGTAATAGCAAAGTTAAATTTTTTAATCTATTTGGCGTGATGGTAACATGATATTGAAAATTTGTGAATATAATTCTTGAATTGGCAATTAGTAATGTGGGGAATGAGAAAAACTACAAAAACTAAGGATAATGAAAAAGAGGGAAGCAAAAAACTATGTTCTTATAAGTTGAATGTGCACATCTGGAAAACATCTGGAACAGCGACTGGGTTTCATGTACCATTTGTCTTTTTCATATTCCAGTCTGATCAGGTTCAGTACCATAGGGCTCAATGTACAATGAATGTGTGGTTTAAAAAACAGGAAATTATTACCTCACCATTACCTCACCATGCTGGTCAGGTTGGTTCTTTCTAAGGATGCAAGGAAAGTTTCCACCCCAGGTCTCCTTCCTGTTTACATAGTGTTCTCTCTGTATCTTCATATTGTCTTCCTTTGCATGTCCCTGTTTTCAAATTTTTTCTTATTTATAAGGACATTGTCATATTGGATAAGTCCCATCATCATGACCTACAGAAGTACCTCTGTAAGACTCTCTCCAAAATTGGACATATTCTGAAGTACTAGAGTTTAGAACTTCAACATATTAAGTTAAGGCAAACACACTCCAATCCATAACATTGTGTTTGGTCTTCCAAAGTTCATGTATTTCTCACATGCAAAATATATTTACTCCATCCCAGCATCTCCTAAAATTTTAACCCATTCCAGAATCAGTTCCAAATACAAATTTCCACTTAATAGCATATAAGTCAGAGATGGGTGAGACCCGAGATTTGATTCATCTTGAAGAAAAAATTCCTTCTTAGTAATGAACCTATGGGGCAAACATCAAGTTATATATGGTCAAGGGTCAAAGAGTGTATATAAGGAGATTAATAGGTTCAAGCTTTGACCCATAAGCAAGTCATCTGGTGTGATCTGTAGCTTACCTTTGAAAAGAAACACGGCTACCTTATTTTTTCTTCCTCAAATGTTTGTAACCAAAATAAATAATAGAAGAAAAAGAGGAACTGTGAACTAAAAAATCTAGTATCTCTAGAAAAATCTTCCTGTGATTAAAAAAAAAAAATGACTTAAAGAGAAGTGAAAGTCCAGTCAAAGACTGGTGACAAAATAATGTAGGGCTATAGATGCAGGATACATTTTTACAATGAGTAGCAGGAGCAATCATGCAATTGTAAAGTACCTAAAACCTCAAACTCTAACTCATAGCCCTTCTTTCTAAACAACACAATTTCTTACAGAAGCAACAAAACTACCTAATACACAATTTTGCCCACATAATCACCCTGGAAGCATTTATGTAATCAAAAGCAACCTCTGGGAATGGAATCTGGAATCTGGAAGTGAAACTCAAGAAAGATTTCATCATTGCACAAACAATTTCAAATTAAGCACTAATCAGAGGGGAAAATTAGGTTTATTCACAGGGGCCACTCAAAATAACCCTCTTAATAATGTAGAAATTGGCTGCAGCTAAAGTCCCACAAGTCTAGACACAAATACATTTAAAATACAGAGAAGCCAGTCAATATAAAATGTAGCAAATACAAGAAGTCAATGTAAAATAGATTTCCCAGATATGAGGAACATGGTTCCAAGATTGTAAACTAATGGCTCTGGGGGAAAAATAAAATCTTGAGGTTTAGCAGAAGTTTAGACTTATAAGAAATGTCTTTGTTTTTATCTGTGTCCTAGTCTGAAATGCCATTTCTAATTTCCCTTTTGCTAATCAGGACACAAGCTGAGTAAACATCAAAAGAGTTTCTAGGAACTGAGTTCATGTTCACCAACCTAAATAATAATAATAACAAGAAATAACAGGAAAAAAAGAAGGGCACAAAATGGCAGCCATCTACCTGGGTTGACACCGAACTCACTTGAGGTTGAATTCAGATAGACCCTAAAAGTCCACACAGAATAAAAGATGGTTCCCCCTCCCTGTGGTTTCAAGTCCACACCGAGGCCTGAGACACAAGCAGAGGTTTTCTGGCAGGAGGACCCTGCTTTCTGGAAGAAGATACTGTTAGGGGGAAAGGGTGTCCTGAAGAAGCTGCAGAGTTTTGTGGACTCCACCCTCTACTCCAGTTATTGAAACTGCAACTCCCAGCAATACCAAGGGTACAACTGCGAGGACCCAATGGCAGAGCTAAGCAACCACTTTTGGGGATATATATATATATATATATATATATATGAGGGAGCCATGTTGAACTCACTCTTTCCCTTAGCTTCATGCTGGTGGCTGGTTGCATGGCTTTTGATGAGCTTTCAGTGTGCTACTGGAGTTTCAAGTCAGTGGAACTGGTAGGATGCTCTAGTTAACTTGTATCTCTCTCTCCCCCTCCCCCCACCCTAAGTTGTTGCTTTACCTTTCCCCTTTGTAAATAAACCCATTATTGACCCTCTTTGTGTGTGCTTGCAATACAATTGAATTTTAAGCACACGGGTGAGGACCCTAGACAGGCAACCCAGTTCATATTTTGGGTTGCCATGTAACAATACCTAGAGGCAGAATTGTGACCAAGACCAGGGGCAGTAATATTCCCACTTTTGACCTGGTTATTCTGATGCTGTCCTTTTCCTTTTAACTTTTGTCTCCATTACCACCATCTCTTTTTCACTCCTTCCCCTTCTTTTCACGCTACCTTGGCTCAAGAACCTTGTACCAACATTGTTTATTCCTGCAGATGGCCAAAGAGGTGGCTGACCTGTGCCTTCGCTCATGAAATTTTCAAACACACCTGGTCCCATGCCTTGCAAATGAGCCCTAACTGAACCTCCAATCACACTGGGGTGCCATGCATTCCTAGCTGGAGAATATCTGGTCTCCAGGCAACAAGAGAGAAGAATTTTCTCTTCAGAAAAAGTACTGAGTGCTCTCTTGCCCTGAAAAACCCTTTACAGTTGAGGGGAAGGGTTTGGAAAAGATTTGAACTTTGTAAACTACTAACTTTTGCTGGTGATAGTGATTTTTAAAAAAGAAATAAAGAGCCAAAGAGGACATCAACTCTCAGTCATCAACACATGAATAACACAGAAAAAGAATTGATCTAAAGCTGCACTGGCCATTTTGATACCCATTAGCCACATGTGGCTAGTTAAATTTAAATTCGAACTGTATTGTAATTAAAGTACAGTTCAATTGCTCAATCTCAGTAGCCACATGTATCTAATGCAAGGGAGAGTGGAAATACCAAGTATTTCCAACAGCGCAGAAACTTCTATCAGACAACACCAAAAGACTTGTAGATCTAAGAAAGAGACAGAAGTAGAGTAATAGTGAGAGAGAAGTGAAAGGAATATAGATAGATAGATAGATAGATAGATAGATAGATAGATAGATAGATAGATAGATAGATAGATAGATAGATAGATACACACACACACACATATATATATATATATACGTATATATACACACATATGTGTGTATATGTATATATATATATATGTATAAAATTGTATGTATATATATAAAATTGTGTGTGTGTGTGTGTGTGTGTGTGTATAAAATTGAAAGAGTAAAACTACAAGTCTGAGATTGAGACTTTTTCTGCCAGGTACTTGATGCTCTGAAAGTTACGTCAATAATATGTTAAGAGGAACATACTTTCCTAAGTACATGATTGTAATAAGGTGTCTTGGGTCAAAGCAAACTGAGCATAGAGACTTACCTGTGTAGGAGATGAGAGTTCTTACAGCCATTTAATTGCTTTGACCTGAATCCACTCATTTTCATTTAGATGTCTTTTTGCAGCCTACCAGCCAGTGTCCCACGTCACTCCTTCCTCAGCCCCTCCCTCAAAATCTAAATTGCTGAATGACTATAGCAATGAGGCTAGAACAGCACATGTATTTAGAAGTGAGCATCACTGAGAATTTAGAGACTGTGTCTAGTTTGGAAGAACCCAAGGGAACTTCAAGAAAAGTAATCAGAGTAGGAAAGGATACATAATGCAAAGTGTTCCCTCCAGGAACTTTACTTCAATAAGAACAAGAGCATTTCCCCGAAGGACATGAATAATGTCAAATGTAACTTGTTCATTATGCTTCTCCAAGGCACCAAATGGGCTTTTAAGCCACACTTTCCAGGGGGTTTAACAATGGGTTCAAAACAGGAACTGTAAATTTGTTCTCTGCCTTTCTAAGTTCACCAGGAGAAGCAGACAAGACTGGGGTTGTTGTCTATTCTGACTGGGTTATCTTTATAATTTAATGAGAGGTCTGTAAAATGCAGAGGTATCAGCATTTTTGACCCTCTATTTTATTGGGTGAAGGGCGGGACGGCAGGACCAACAAAGTGCAAAGCTTCTGGCAATCTTAGTAAATATTTGCAAATTACATTTATGGAATGTAGGTTTACTTATAAATAAACAATAATAATGAAGATACAATTTTCCTTCGTAACTCCTTAGAATTCATGAATCTACATATTAATCTTTTCCTTAGGAGAAAACAGGTCAAAGAACAAATACTCCAAAGACAGCTAGCCACCCTATTATGCCCAGACTCTGCTTTAGGAAGACTAGCTTGGAAGCTGTTCCCGTGTAACCTCTACACCCCCATTTCCAAAGCACTGCACTCACGTTAATCTACCTCTTCCTTATGGCTTTTCAAGGAGGTGACCTGTGACACCCCCAAAAGAATCCTTTTGCTGTAGACATTCCCATTGTTCCTGGGCAAAATGATTTGCCTAGCTTCCCACTATTTTTAGGTCCTAATCTCTTAACATCTTAAATGCAGACTGTCCTAAAGCTAAATGTCCAGATCAGGTTTTACAGCACAGACAGGGACTTTGCAGCCGCTCTTTCTGGGTATGAATTCTTTTCTCTGTATTTTCATGTGTGTGACCTTGAGAAAGTTATAGGATTTCTCTAAACTTGAGATGCCTCTTCCGTAAAACAAGGTTGAGGGTAGAATGAATCCATATCTCTAAAGTTTTTAAAACAGTATAGCTAGCTACCTAGATAGCTTGCTGGATAGATGGTAAATAAATTGACAGATAGATGGGAGTGTAGTCAAAGGCTAGAGTTTATCCTCCATTCATTCATCTACATGAAAAGCGCCAAGGATACAATGATAGCTAAGACATAATCCATGCATTCAGGCAACTCAAAGTTTAATGGGAGACAGATTCTTATAATACATTATAATGGCTGTGGTAGAGTCAGATACTAATTACTTCATGAGTGCAGAAGAAGTAATTAATTTTCCCTGAGGGTTTAAGGAAAGATTCGTGGATGAACCTCTGTTACCCTGTAATTTCAGTACACATCCAAAGTGACTGAGAGGAACATCTAGGGCAAGGTAAGGGAGGAGGACTAAATATAACTTAATTATGGACAACCCATCTTTTCATATAGCCCCCCCACATACACACATGGTTACCTAGACATCCAACCCTCCCCAACTGACCTAACTCTTCACCTTCCTTTTGCCATGGACATGTGTAAACTTAAAGCTACTCTTCAGAACGATTGCTTTGTGAGCAGCCTTCATTCCTATATTAAGTAACAAGGAGACACACATACACACATAAATGTATATACAACATAATGTGTGGGTGTACACACACCTTATATTAAGTAAATAAATATTACATGTTAATAAATATAGATGCATCTGAACCTAAGTGGGTAGTATTTTGTAGGGTTCAAAGGATAAAAATAAGATACTTGCTCATAAAAAGTCTTCCATATAATGAAGCCAGGGAACGTCACCCCATACACTGTTAGCACAAAGCGGGAGAGAAATGGGGACTTATAGTCTTTAATTCAAGTCCCTATTAAGAAAGATGGAAAACATATCATGAGATAGTTCAGTATTCACCACTTACAAACACTATCACCACCAAGTAGCAAACAAAAAGGTAAATAGAAAATGGAACTACTAGATATTACACATTCAATAAGCCTATCTTGTGACCATCAGGAAGCCACATTCTCTCAGCAATGTCTCACAGAAGATTTATGTCGTCTCCCCAGTCATTCATGCCACTCTGAGAAAGAATAGTTTTCCTTCAGGGCCCTTAGGTAGAAAAGAGAAGTCCTAGTTTGAGCATAAGAAAATTCATATTTTAAGCCAAACACTGCTACAAAGCTAATTGAGTGCCCTTGGCCATTCCTCACCTTTTTTCTTTCTCATCTAAAAATGAAAAGATGGACCTAAATGAGCAGTAAAATGACTTCCAGTTCTGATGCTCTGCTAAATACGGAGGCAACCATTCCCAGGAGCAGCACCCAAAATGTACTTTCTTTACTTCTGTGTTCCTCTCCTCCCCCCCCAGCCAAAGCATCTCATTTTATTGCATAGCCAAAGAATGCAAACTGCAGATCCCCTTGGGAATGCAGAGTCATCTTGGACTTCTAAATGTTGGCCAATTCAAAATCTCATTATGGGTTTATTTCCAAAAAATATCCTGGCATGGAAAGTACAAAAGGAAAAGTGCTTTTTCCCATGAGATTTTGGCAAGCTTGCAGGCAATTTTGGTTTTAGTTGATTAGGACTGTGTATTGAAGTCTACTTGACTGACAATACTGGAGTATCCGTGGTATTCCATTGGGATATTTCAAGAAGATACACTTCAAGTCTAAATTTACTACTGGTTATGGTCCCTGAGTAGGCTTCTTCCATGAGAAGAGTCTGTATCTAGTATCAGTTTTGCACAGGTATTCAATTATTTTTCAACGAAATTTGCCTAATGCCTGGAATAATTCTTGCACTATAGACAATTTGGATTTCTTATCGTTGATGTGCTTTGCAGTATGTTATTAACAGAATTGTTGCATTCTGTCTTCTCTCATCTCACACCACCTGCCAAAAGAGTTAATTTCTACCAATTTCAAATACACATCAGGCAATAAATGATGGATATAAAAAAACTGGCTTTCCTGGTAGCCAAAATAATGACCTTTGTTGTTTTGTTCCAAATGTACCTTTTTCCAGGTGCCTGTGAGATGGAGATGTTGTGAAAATAATCAGGATAATGTGTTAGGGATCCCTCAAACCTTGGGCACAAATAGTAACAACATTCCTGTATGGCTCCTGCCCTCAGGATTTTTGTGTCTGCTGGTTACCCTATACTGAATGGCAAATTCATAGCACACCAAAACAATTATCCACTTCTTTCTTATAGCATTTTACTTAGCATTTGTCATCATGCAGGATAGTGAGGGGTTATCTAGCCTAGATTAGGTTTTCTATAGCAGCAATCATTGACAATAACAGCCATGATAGCTACCACTCTTTGTATCTATGTTCCATGTTCTGTATCAGTTGTTTATCCTGTAGTATTCACCAAGGTGACCTAACATCTCTCTCTGCATGGCCAAACTTTAGACAGGTTTCTTCCTACTGACAGGCCCCTCACCTCCCTTTCCTGAGATTCCTTATTTTAGAAAACTTACAGATTTTCTTTCTATGCTGTTTGAATAAAAATCTTTTTAAACACCTTCTGTCCAAACCCAAGAATGTTCTTCAGAAAGCCCTAGAACCAGCATCTGAAATGTGAATGTCCAGTTTCTATGGAAGCATAGTGGTCTAACTTTGGTGGTACTTTTCCAAGTTATAAATGTATCTCTTATCATTAAGACACAAGTAAAGTTTATTTGAGTAAAGCCAATTTACAAACACAGATAAAGTACAGACCAGCATTTAACATACTCCAGCCTTTTGTTTTAGGAATGTCAACTCAGTTGTTTCTCCCTACAAGAGTCTTAAAAGTTTTCCTTATCAAACTACCACAAACGTTCTACGAAGCCAACATCACTAATACCAAAACCTAACAAAGAAAACACAAAAAAAACTTCAGACCAATTTCCCTAATGAACACCGATGCAAAAATCCTCAACAAAATCTTAGCTAACAGACTCCAACAATGCATTAAAAGAATAATACACTATGACCAAGTGGGCTTTATCCCAGGGACACAAGGATGGTTCAACATCAGAAAGTCAATTAATGTAATCCATCACATCAACCGACAGAAGAATAAAAAAACCACATAATCATATCAATAGATGCAGAGAAGGGTTTTGACAAAGTTCAACACCCATTTATGTTTAAGGCCCTTGAAATCCT
>NW_004567114.1:54390300-54434546 GCF_000260355.1 Condylura cristata | reverse complement strand
AAAAAAAAAAAGTTTTCCTTATCTTTTCAAGTTTGTCCTGTATAATTTTGCTTTAACAGCATCTTTAACTTTTTAATATCACTGACAGGACACTTTATAGATGAAGAAAATGAGCTACACAGTTAACAGAGTTGCTTAAAGTCATATGAAACCCAGACTTCCTACTAGGCATTACTGCCTTGTGTCTAGCAATCATTATTTTTCCCATGTTAATTGTTAAATCTTTATTTCTCTCTGTTTGCAGTGATAACTCTCAAGAATAAGTATGACTGCCAACATGACACATAAAATGCTTGCATCAAAGCCTGGGATCATACTCTAAACAATGTACAGCTTCTTAAACTGAGATATTGATTCCTATGTACAACTAATTCTTGTATATCCACCAAACACTTCATCTTTGTGTCTTAAAATTTCAATTTTCTAAAAAGAATAAAAACATCAGAACTAAACTCCTGATCCTCCTTGTCAAATCTCCTCTACCCACATCACGATTTATCAATATCTGAGATCCAGTGGGGCCATTTGTTCTGCCCAACACTTGAGATCACCTCTGATCCCTCTGTCTTTCCTTCTGCCCTACCTTCAGATATATAACCAGAATGTGGCTATTCTCCATTTCCACAGTCACTACCTTGATGGGAGCCACAGATACTTTTCACCTGAATAACTGTAGCAACTTCCTAACCTAATGGGTCTCCTTGATTTCACCTTTCCATTTCTACCATTTCTTCTCAACTCAGTAACCCAAGTGGTACTGTTAAATGGAAGAAACCATTTCGCCCCTTTACTCATACCTTCCTAGCTCATTCAGTTTAAATGCTAGTATTTACAATGGTTACTGATGTTCCATATGTCCCTGTGTTACCTTCTAAATGGCCTTATTCTCCACTCCTTTCTCCTACTCATCCTGCTTTAACCACAATGGCCTCCCTGAAGTTCCTAAAGTAAGCCAACATGCTACCACCTTAGGACCTCTGTCCTGATGTTTCTTCAGCCTGCAGCATCCTCTCTTCTCTGCAACATAGTCTCTTATTCTCTTTGTCTCCTTCAGGAATCACCTGACGATCACCTTCTAAACTAAAGGAAGCCTTATCTAGTCATCTACTTCCTGATACCCAATGCTCTCCAGAGTCCTTTTATTCTAACATTTCCCCAATATCACTTATCACCTTAAAATATACCACATAATTTAAATGACTACTCGTCATGCTTGTTTCTGTTGGCTAATAGGGTTCACAAGCTTAAGCATTTTTCTGTTTTGTTCACTGATCTCAAGCATTTTAAACAGTGCCCGTGCATAATAGCTTAAAACTGTCACAAGCAAGCTCAAACACTTATTTTCCCAGCTTTGACTGCACCCTCATACTGCTGGAAGGAGACATGCTGGAGGATAGACAAGTAGAGACACTTGGAAAAGATACTTGCAAGAGATATGGGTGAAAGATACATGCAAAGGCTGCTTCTGGTCTAGTCTGGTCTGTAGAGACAATGGGAGCCATTATCCTGATGCGGTATATTTTGAAATTTGAGTCTTTTCCTTCTGTCCCAGCTCTCTGGGATCTGTCTAACCCTTTTCTTGTGGTTCCCTGCCAAGAGGAATCTTAGACTTAGTGGTTCCATTTTTGGTTAAATCTGTTTAGCCTGGCATTTGCCCATGTCAGGGAAGGGTAGTTTTTGGAGTTTTACTGGGAATACTTTTCTCTCTCTCTCCACACCAATTCTATTAAGAATGTGTCACACTAAACATATGTTTCCTTTGCCTTTGTGTGCATAGATGGCCAAATCCCTTTTAGAGCATGTACTACTTAATAGTTAGGGGTCCCTGGGTACCCCTCAGTTGCATACTGACAATTTCATAAACTGAAAGTGTTAACGTGAAAATCAATTCCAAAAATCTGTATGGAAAAAAAATCTGAGCATACCGAAACTCACCAAAATGACCTATCAAGTCATACTAAAGAGCAAACAAAACATCAAATGTAACATTAATACATGGTAAAGGTAGGAGTGATCTGATAACAACACAGCCCACACCAAGTCACCCCCGCGGGAAGGAGACTGGCAGTACAGCTCTTGCTGCTTGAGGGAAGTGCTGCTAAACAAACAATACAGAGAAGTCATTTTGTTTGTCACCCTGTGTCATAAAAGCAAAATTCCTCTTGGGATTTCTGTCAGTAAAAACAGGCACTCAAGAAAAGCTTTGTAAAAGTGAAGTAGTTAACTTGGATTTCTGATAAGCAGGGAATATACCCATAAGGCATTCAAAACGATGGTTAAGTTAAGGTCCTTCAGGTGGACCCAACGATGGTTAAGTTAAGGTCCTTCAGGTGGAGCCAAGCAGATCGGACTGGTGACCTTCTGAGAGGGGGGAATCAGTGGCTGCGGGGCACATGAGCACAGAAGGATGACTGGGTGGAGAGGGAAAAAGTGAGCAGTCACCCTTACCAAGAAGAGGCGCTGCCAGTGAAACCAATCCTGGCAGCACCTTAATCTCAAATGTGTAGTCTTCAGACTTGGGGAAAAAACGAAAACAAAAACAAAAAAAAAAAACAGATTTCTATTGTTTAAGCCCCAGATCTGATCTATGTTAATTGTGTTGAGGCAGTCCTAGGAAACACATACAAATTTTGACATTGAGATATGGGGATGCGGCTTTAACAAATCGCTAAGAATGTGGAAGTGAGTTTTTGCCTTAGGATAAATCCTATCTTCAGGGTCACCACACTTGACAGTTTGACCTTTAAATGCAATTTGGCACTGGAATGATGATTTCTAAACTGTTGGGATGGATAAATGTATGTTGCCTATGAGAGGGACATTAATTGGAGGGGTCCAGAGGACAAAGGTTAGGGGCTGAATGATGTCCCTCCCAAATTTATAGGCTGTTGTATCCTGAAGTCTCCAGTACTTCAGAATAGACAGTACCATGTTTGAAGAGAAGGTCCTTAAAGGGGTGATTGAGGTGAAGCTGTCATGTGAGGTGTTGATCCCATATGACTGGTGTTGTTCTAAGAAGTGGGAGAAGCACCATGAAATGCACAAGCACAGAGAAAGGCCATGTGAGGACAAAGCAAGGAGGTGGCCATCTGGCTGCCAAGGACAGAGGCCTTGGGAGAACCAAACTGCTGACACATTGATCTCAGAATTACAACCTCCGTATTGAGAGCAAATAAATTTCTATTGTTTCAGACACACAGTTTGTAGGGTTTTGTGATAGCATCCTTAGCAAACTGAGATTGGAGACATCTGAAGAGTAAAAATGAACAACTAAACTTCCGAACTACAGATTTTCTTTTTTTAATATGATTCTGTTTCTATGAATTTCACTAGTTCCAAGAAGTCCAGGAGAAAGGAATGCCCAAAAATTCAGTTTCAGAATACAGAATAGTCTCCCACCTACCATGTGTATTTGAAATCATTCCCTTGCTTTTACAGAGACGACATAATAAATTGTACCAATTACTTTTGGGGAACCAAACATATCTGAATAAGTGCATTTACACAGAAGGCTCCCAACAGCAAGAATTTTCATAGACGTAAGAATTGGTTATAACCATACAACCAGGGACCCAAAATGTTATGGGGGGGGGCAGTTATCAATTTGGACAATGCAAAGAAAGCATACTTTTAATGTGAAGGATCTTAATTGGTAAGCAGAGATAGAGAGAAAAGAAAGGACTTCAAATAATAGATTTTCAATCAAACTCTGATGATTACCCAAAGAGGCTCAGACGAAAGCAGGAAGCTGGGGGCAACCACAAGAAATTAGGCAAGACTCCAAGGGGGGAAGGAAATACCCAAAATTCAAAAGTGTATCATAAAACCCACCATGAAAATGGCTGCCATTGTCTCCACCAAAAAGCTCACCCACTTCTCCTCTCCAGTGTCTCTCGCCACATCTCATTCCTCCCAGCAGCCCCTATTCAGCCATGGCAAGCTGGGAATAGCACCCGAGGCTGCTGCCTATATGTGGGAGTGGGGAAAATGGGGCCCCTCCGTCTGTTGTGCTACTCCCCTTTTCCTGGAGATGCATTCTGTTCTGTAACATGATGACCTTCTAAGTTACTCTGCACTAAAGAAAAATGTATCAGAAGATGCTCTGCGTCAATGTGCTATGAAACACTCTTAAGAAAAGTTGTCCTCCACAAGTACAACTTCTAGTTTTCTTCTGTCAAACTTCGTCTTAGTTTTCTTCAGACCAACTGAGTTAAAACACAGTTGTGATTTGATTGATACTTTCAAGAGGGAAACTACCACTAGTTTCTCTTGCATTGATTAGTGTCTTTCAGCTGCTGAATTCACAAAGCACGAGGGATCACATCAGGGGGTTATTTAAGAGTGAGGAGCATGCCTATCTGTACCTCTATGGTGTTGTCTACATGCCAAGGAATCAAGAGACTTACTATAGGGCCTTCTTAGGCATCATTCCCACCCAGAGTGAATGACTGTTTCTGATTAGTCTTAAAAAAGCTTATTTGTGGGCCCTCCCTGGTGGTGCAGCTTGTTAAAGCACAGCACTAAAAAGCTAAAGCCACTTCAGCATGAGTTCCATCCCTGCCCCCTCTCCCCCCGGAGGTGACCACATGACATGGCAGACCTCTTCTGACACGCCCGCTGCTCCCCTCAGCAATATGCTTTGTTGATCTGCCTGTTCTGCTCCCCGCTCTGTGTGTGGTGAATCCTCTCACTGTCCCTGCACCTCTGGCCTGTACCCAGTTCTGTATCCATAAATAAATAAATCTTTAAAAAAAAAAAAAAAAAACAAAACTGTAGGGCATTATACCCAACAGACAATGACCTCATTACCCGATTAGCATTTACACAATATGAAGTAAGTGGTGAAATCTTGATTCTTATGTAGGCAACAGGCCTAGAATTTATCATGGGCATAGTAATATTTAATGAAAGAAAGACAAGTAGGGCCCTTCCAGGTGGTGCAACATGTTAAAGTGCAGCACCACAAAACTTTCCACAGCCACTGCAATGTGAGTTTGATCCCCTGGCCAGGGAGGTGAGCCACATGGTGCAACAGGCCTCTCCTGTTTGCCCGCTGCTCCCCTCAGCAATGTACTTGATCAATCTGCCTGTTCTGCTCCCCACTTTGTCTCTGGTAAATTTTCTCACTGCTCCAGCACCTCTAGCCTGTACCCCATTTCTGTATGCATAACTAAATAAATCTTAAAAAAAAAAAAAAGTAAAATGAAATTGTGCAATTGCAGGGGAAAACAAGAAATCAAGTAACTGTCTGCTGTAAGAAGTTATTCTATTTCCCCCAAACCAAGACACACCACAGGTCTATGGGCACTACTGATAATCAATAAGGCAGAAATACCTTCATTGCCAAAAACATTTAAAATAACACGAGAGAAGAAGATGGACAGAAGAAAATGAATGGAGAAATACAGGGACTAGAACTATTTCTAAATGGCTCAAATGCAATCTTAGCTAATGGAGGCTAACTGCCATGTCAAAAGGAAAAAGAACAGGAAAAAGTTAACAATAACAACACAAACATATCAAAAATTATCTTCTTATTACATTTTCAAAAACACAGTTTTTTTCAACTATTTTCTATTTGAAATAGGGACAGTAAAAGTGCTTCATTGTGTACACATGCAAGCTTTGCATGCATGTTAGTTATTTTGTGTCTTTTATTTCTGTTGGACTTGGGGATGTACAGATATCCCTCTAGGTTAGTATCTTACTGTCAAGGATGGTGCCCCGTAGGGAAGTTCAGTCCCTTCCTTCAGAAGTTCTTTTAGATCCTACCCCTCACTGTCAAAAATCCTGGCATCTACTATTGGTTTTTCATTCCCTTTTATGTATCTTTGTTTTTTTGTGTGTTTTTTGTTTCTTCTTCTTCTTTATATGTTTTCCCTCTCTCTCTTCCTGCTGTTCTTATTATCTCTAGTCCCACAGGTTCTCAGCTGCAGTTTCTTTCTTTTCTATGTCTGCCTGGTAACTTCTTTGACTCCACCTGAGTATCTCTAGAATTCTTTTTCAGCATTTACTTTCCCTCTAATCAATGCCTTTCTTGTTTAAAGCCATGGTACTCTTTGGTTTGTCCCATGGGCTATTTGCCTTATTGTGACAAGAAGGATGAATTTTCTACTGCTTTTCCAGCATACCTAAAGTGCTGCCATCCATCAACCTGGAGATGATTTCATAGATTTAGGATGTCAGGGGCCAGAATGATACTAAATAAACAGTACTTGACTGAAAAGTCTCAATGAGATTACTCTTATTCTCTGAGGAGCCCCTATCCCTGGCTAGCAGTGTCTGCCAACAGAGAAATCAAATATCGACAACTTTATTTTCATTAACTAAAACTTTCAGATTCACAGAGAATGTGGATCTGCTGATATTTTTCAAGTTTACGCAGAAAACATATATATATATATATACAGACCAGCGATTTTTGACAAAGGAGAAAAAAATATGCAATGGAATAAGCATAGTTTGTTCACTAAATGGTGCTGGGAAAACTGCACCACCTATCTATCCAGAGGCAGAAGGGAGACAAGATCCTACATGGATGACCAACAGCTCCTGGGTGGTGGGGAGGGGTTTTATACCTGGTCTTGGCATCTCCTGACTACTGCCCTACATATATATATACATATATATATATATATATATATATATATATATATATATACACACACACACACATACACACACGTATATACACACACACACACATAATATTTGCATTTATGTGAATGAGTTGAAGTTTGGTTCACATGTATGTATGTAATAGTGGGTCTTGGAATTCACTATACAGACAAGTGTAATATGAATTCATTTTATTCTGAAAACATAAAATGACACATAATATTGTAGTAACTCCTCAACACCCAAATTTCTAAGATGAAAACATTTATTTAGTTCATTCCCAAGTAAATATTTAAGTGGGTGACTTTAATACAATTTGGTTCTATCTTGCTTTTTATGATAAGTATGTCAGTCAAATTAAATTATAATCATTTATAAGTCAGTGAAGACAATCCATACCCCTATCTCTTATTACATTTTCCCCTCATGTTCCTTTTTGCCCCTGTATCCTACAAGTGGCCTTACTAGCTCCCATCTATCCAGAGGCAGAAGGGAGACAAGATCCTACATGGATGACCAACAGCTCCTGGGTGGTGGGAAGGGGTTTTATACCTGGTCTTGGCATCTCCTGACTACTGCCCTACAGCTGAGCCATGCCCCCATCCCGTCTTGGTGTGTACATCTCATAACATGCAAAAACATCTAGCAAGTCAGTCACATGACACATTTTTCTGAACTCCACTTCTATAATTTCTGAGAGCCAACATGTAATATAAGTAATCATCTCTCCCGTTCTTTGTTGTTTTTTGTTTTTTGTTTTTTTTTTGAGGGGGTTCCTCTTTGCCCTGTTCATTGAAATATGCTAGTTATGTCTCCAGCCGTGTCGGTGCTCAGAAACTCCAAACTTACCCATATATACCTGGTGCTGAGGTAAGTGCAAAGTGAAATCCAGGGCATTTTGTTAACAAAAAAAAAAAAAAAATTAACAACTTCAAGACAACAACTGACACAGCTATGCAATGTCTACCGTCTGACAGATTCTGGGTAGATTGGGAAAAACTCTGAAAAATCAGACTTTCCACTGCTAACTTATGTTATGACCTCCCTTTTTATATATAATCGTAATATCAAAGTATTCTGAGCAACCTTCAGTTTACAATTGGATTGCCTCAGCCACATAAGGCCTGCCTGCCCTTACAAGCAAGCACTGCACCAGGGTGAGAAATTCCTCTGAAGTCAAGTGACTTGACTACTGACTGATAAATAAAAGCAAAAGGGCTGTTTCTGCAAAGTCTCTCTCACTGCCAGATGGAGGATAACCCAAATCTTATCATTCTATTATCTCACCTAGCCTTCTATTCAGCTTCTAAAGAATTACTCAAACCTCCTATTGTCTGGCCTTTAGATGTGGAAATTCATCCAGGTTGCCTGTTTTGGAACTAGTCAGGTTTTCCACCTGCTACACCTCAAAGGAATCCACAAAAGTCTTCTGGCTAGTCTTGCAGGTCTCTAGATAAGGAAATTCACCTATGTTTCCTATTCAGAGATTTGATTTGCAAGGAATTTCCTCTTCCTGCCTCCCAGGATGTCTCAGGTAGAAAGCAAAAACCCATTAAGTAGTAGATAAGGTTTAAGGGACTTTTATCTTAGTTGATCTCCACTATAGTAATATTAGTCATAAACTTTGTGCACCTATGTACCTGTTTTTAACCTTGATTGATTTTAGAACGTTATAATCTCAAGTAAAGGTCAAAACAACCCAGACTATTCTTAAAAAAAAAAAATGATTGTAATCTCTCCACCCAGTTTATGTGCTGATGTCATCCCATTGCTTGCTCCTAATGTGTAAAATAAACTTCTGCAAAAGGCAGAACAGGAAGAATTGCACCCAACTCCAATTCCCGTGTCTTCCTCACTCCCGCTCCCCAATTTTTAGAATATTGCCTTGCCGACATCATTTCCCACCTTGAGAGCCTGCCTGTGTCAGCCTCTCAACAGCCTGAAATGGGGGTTGGTCCCCGACAAACAACCATAGAGTATTAAACCAAGCTTCTTCTGAGTGCTGGGTCCTCTATGGTTGCAAATGTAGCATAATGATCATGCCAGCCTGACCAGGGGCCCCACTTTGTGTTGTAAGAGCAACTCTAACTACTTGTTGCAAGAACATCTGTACATATGCTATCTTCCAAGTTTTTGGTTTTCATTTTGTTTTTGCTTTTGGTCTCCCTAAACTTGAAGTTCATCTGAGAAAATTATGAATATTTTTCTATTTTTATGGTAGGAATTTATGAAACTTTCCTTTAAAAATGCAGTCACTAGGCCCTCCCTGATGGCACAAGTGAAAGCACTGCACTGTGAAGATCTCCACATCCACTGAAACGTGAGTTCTGTCCCTGCAAGGAGGTGACCCACATGGCGCAGCAGACATCTCTTGACCCACCTATGCTCCCTTCAGCAGTGTATTTCAGTAGATTCACCTGTTCTTCTCCCCACCCAGTCTCTAGTGAATCCTCTCATTCCCTGCACCTCAGGCCTATACCTCAATTCTGTATGCACAAATAAATCCTTTTAAAAAATGAAATAAAATGCAGTCATCACATTCATCAAAAAAAAAAAGCAAATTTGGCTGAAATTCATATGGAAACACACACCCAAACACCCACAAACTCAAATTGCCAAAGCTTTCCTGACTAGAAAAGGAGAATGGAGTTATCACACTCCCAGATTTCAAACTATGCTACACAACCATAATAACTAAAACACCATGGCAATGAGGCAAAAACAGACACACAGATCGATTGAACTGCATAGTAAGCCCAGAAATAAAGCCAAACATATATATATATATATACAGACCAGCGATTTTTGACAAAGGAGAAAAAAATATGCAATGGAATAAGCATAGTTTGTTCACTAAATGGTGCTGGGAAAACTGCACCACCACATGCAAAAGGATGAAACTAAACTATTACCTCACACACACCATGCACAAATAATAATGCAAAATGGATAAAAAAAAATTGAACATAAGACCTATAAAATATATAGTAGAAAATATAGGTAAAACACTACATGACATATATCTCAGTAAGATATTGAAAGACCCACCCCCCAAAACAAAGAAAGTGAAGAAAAAGATAAGCAGGTGGGGTTACACCAAACTGAAAAGCTCGAACAGCAAAAGAAACATTAGACAAAAAAAAAGAGACACCCTATTCGTTGCATTTCATACAACTGTAATAAGTTGATCACAAAGATCTACAAAGAGCTCACATGACTGAACAAAATTAAACAATCCAGTCAAAAAATGGGCAGAAGAGCCACAAAGACATTTCTCCAAAGAAAAAATGCAAATGGCCAACAAATTACATGAAAAACTGTTCAGCATCCCTTATAATTAGGGACATGCAAACGAAAACCACAGTGAGATACCAACGTATACTAGTGAGGAAAACATACATTAAAAAAAAAAAACTGGCGCTGCCTGGTGGCACAGCGGGTTAAAGCACAGCACTGAGAAGCTTAAGCCACTTCTGCATGAGTTCGATCCCCACCTGCCCCAGAGGTGACTCACATGGCCTGGCAGACCTCTCCTGACCCGCCCACTGCTCCCCTCAGCAGTGTACTTCGTGGATCTGCCTGTTCTGCTCCCCGCTCTGTCCCTGGTGAATTCTCTCACCCTCCGCATCTCTGGCCTGTACCCCAGTTCTGTATCAATAAATAAATCTTAAAAAAAAAAAAAAAAAAAAAAAACTAGCAATAACAAGGATATAGAGAAAAGGGAACTCTCCTACACTGGTGGTGGGAATGCAAACAGGTCCAGCCACCATGGAAAGTTGTATGCAGTTTGCTCAAACTACTAAAAATGAAACTACCATAGGGCCCAGCAATTGCTGGGAATGTACCCTGAGGACACAAAACACTAATTCAAAAAGACACCAGCACCCCTCTGTTTATTGCAGCACTGTTTACAATTGGTAAACTATGGAAACAACTTAAATGCCCAAAAACTGATGAACGGATCTAGAAGATATGATACCTCCAAGTTATTAAAAAAGTAAAGAGCATGAAGAGTAGATGGGTAGATAGTTTACTATAGAGAGAATGTGTCAAATATGGCTTCTAGGTCAAGAGCTAGAGGGCATGTTTTGCGATGAAAGTGATGAAGGGCTGGGTGGCAGAAGGAAAGGTGCAGTGAAAAGTAGCTAAGTCTGTGAGGTGGACAGGCTGACAGATGACAGGGAGGAGACTCAAAGGGGTTTGCATATGCCACAAGAGAACTGAAAAGGCTAAATTGCTAAGATGAGGTTATTAGATTCTGACCAAGTCAAGAAGGAAAAATTATTTTCCTCAGATGTCAATGGTGAATGTCAACCATGGAAGACAATGATTAATTTTATCTCTACCCTTCTGAGTTATTAGCTAAAACCTCTGTAATAAAATACAGAATGGAAAAAAAATAAGCAAACCAAACATTATTAACATGTATATAGCATATATACATGGTAAGTACTCTCAAGAAAAAATGAGTATTCTCCAATTGCCTTAAACCACCAGCTAAATCTATCTTTAGTTAAAGATAGAAAACTAAACGCAAGCTATGGGGGAAGCCAGTTTTAAAGAAATGTACAAGAAAAGTAAGGTCAACATCATTAAGATTTGTTATGCAGACTTAAGTCAGTGCCTGCTCCATTAAAAGATTCTCTTATAATTTATGGCCATTCTTCTCTTCCTGGTACTTAAGGGGCCACACATTTTCCAACAGAGATCTCCTTTGTAAATGCAAATACCCTTACAAAAGGGTAACTTCTCAGTTCTAGGACCTATTTTAGTATCTTTTGTTTCTCAAAAATAACCACCTCAAAATAATCCTTACACCACAGAGGGATATTTTGGGGTGACATATGTCATCACAATCACTTGTGTACTAGATAAGGTTTACCACTTCTCAAGGGGTACACACCCTGACCTAGCACTAGGTCACAAGGTGACTTCTGTTACTTCTACAAGGTCATACCTCTTCTCTATGATCTGTATTTTTTTTTGCAAGAAACCAGTTTTAGCAAAGAAACAAAATCAATATATTAGACAGTGAGCATTCTGCCAAAAGAAAGTGAGTTGCCCCCAAGAAATACCTTGTAGTAGCCTTGACAGACAGATAAACTTTAGATAAGATAAATGCTGAATTGAACAGAAGCTTGTTTAATACAGCATAGGAGTTGTTGCTAATTAACCTCAGTGTCAATGTGCATTTGAGCAAGGAGCTAAGCAAGTTGATGGACTGAAACATGAGACTAGAGTACAGGAGAGGAGAACTCCAAGGAGAAAGAAGAACAAATATAAAGGACCTGAGATAGAAAAAATGACTGAAATGGCTAAGAACAAGGAGGCCATGATGACTAGAACAGGCTAAAGAGAGGTGTATATTATGAGGTAAAGTCACAGAAATTGTGGAGGACTCAGATCTAGAAAAGCCTTTTGGGTCATTGCAAAGACATTGACAATCATTCTCAGTGAGAAAGAATAACTTAGATGGTTGGCCCATTTAAACAAAAAACAAGGCTCTGACTTTTATTAAAGAGAATTATTTTAAACTGTAGGATTTAAGTAAGGGAAGCAATGAGATTGTTTAGTAAGACAGTACAATAATCACAATAAGAGATGGTACTTTAAACCATAATAATAATGACAATTGGGTGAGAACTTAATTTGGGACATTATAAGCTTGAGTTGTTCACTATATATTCAGTGATACAAATCTGAGAAAATGTACTTCATGTCTGGAAATCTTCAGCTTCTAATTATTATTTTAAGTCATAAGAGTAGATGAGATAACCAAGGGAAGAGTGTAAAGGGAGAAAAGTAAATTCCTAAGGTTTATGACTTGAAGCGACTGTCCAGGAACAGGAAATGAAGAGGAACCTAATAAACAGACATTTTATGGTATCCAGGTAGTGGGGAAGAAGGCCAAGTAGTGCCTTAGAAACCAAGTAAGAGAAAGACTTTCAAGGAAGAGAAAGATAGTATGATGTCAAAAGATATGTGGACTCTTACTAAGATGAATATTGAATTGCTTGTATCTAATGATATAGAAGTCATTGGTGAACTGATTAAGATTAATTTTGATGCAGTGATGGGGGTTTATGGAAGAAATTTAAGAAGAGATGAGATGGAGGAAAAAAAACTGGACATAGAAAGTATATACCACTTGCTGTAAAGAGCAGAGAAACAAAGACAACAGAGTCAAGAAGTAGTTTTGAAATGATATATTTATTATGCATACAGATCTGGGGTACAGGCCAGAGGTACAGGGCGGTGAGAGGATTCACCAGAGACAGAGTGGGGAGCAAAACAGACTGACTAAGTACACTGCTGAGGGGAGCAGTGGGCAGGTCAGGAGAGATCTGCTGCTCCATGTGGATCACCTCTGGGGGGAGGGGAGGCAGGGATCGAACTCATGCTGAAGTGGCTTTAGTTTCTTAGTGCTGTGCTTTAACAAGCTGCACCACCAGGGAGGGCACAAGAAGTATTTTTTTATCTTAAAGATTAGATAAATAATAGTATGTTTTATGTTAGTGAGAATGAGCCAATAGAGAGCAAAGATTTTGCACAGAAGGGAGAGAGTGAAATCGCTGCTCCAGGTTAGAGGAAACAGCGTACATTATACAAGTAGAGGAGTTTTCCATAAAAAAAAAAAAAAAAAAGATGCCCACACAATTTATCTATATAACAGAATGAAGCAAGTCTTGACATGGTGACAATTTTCCAATATCTCGTGAAAAATAACAAAATTACACATACTATTAGCTTAGTCATAAAAGTGAAGAAAGTTTTTCAGAGTGATTTTCAAGACCTGAAGAGCCCATGTAGCATAGTGGCTTAAAGCACATACCAAGTCTACGCTGCCATTCTAAGTTCATTTTTTTTTAATTTTCAAAAAGTTACTGTAATAATGAAGTGAGATGCAGAGTTCCTCAGAATCGGCAGGGCTAGGGTACAGTTACAGAACATCACCATGTACTCTCTCCCTTGCTTTACTGTACTTCCCACCTGTAGCTGCAGGTAGACAGGGCTGTGTACCTGAGTTCTGTCCATATAAATACAGGCAGTGACAACCACTGGCCCAGTGTAACTTGGTCCAGTGTAACTTCCACAACATTCTTTCTTTCTTCTGTTGCCCTCATCCTCCTGCCATTATGGAGTGCAAGATTCTGAGGTCCTAGATGATGGCAAAAGTTCTCCCTGAAAATAATGGGACCTTTAAACTTGATACAAGTAAGAAATAAACCTATATTGCATTAGCCTCTAAGATTTTTTGCTTGTTTAGTGAAGTCCAAGAATCAACCAGAGGAGTAAGTTTTTAATAAATCTTAAACATCAATATTAATGTAGCTAGCCACAGACCATGATGTTAGTTGATGGTAAAGATCAGCATATATTTAGGTGTCTTCTTTCTTTGTCTAATGCTCCTTTGAACTACATGCGAGATGGCTTATCTTTGTCTACTGTGAATAAGAACTCATAACTCTCTTCTAGCATAAACCCTATGTATTCACATAGGAAGAGCTAAGACTTTGTCAGAAACTTTATTCATAAACCCTTATACTTTCTTTGAGTAGTAAACTCTAGTGCCTTGTCTCCCTTTGAGTTGAAATCAAACACAAAAATAAATAATTGGCATGATATATCATTTAATAAGTCATATTTTGAGTATATGATCTATTGATGGAGAATGTTTAGCATTCGAAAGTTTACATCACAAGTAGGTCACAAAAGAAAACATTTCCAGCAACCATCTCTAAATTTTATTTGGACAGAGAATAGCTGCCATTTTTTCAATTAACAATATGATAATTGCTATCCTGAAATTTGCTTAATATCTCCAAAAATAATCCATTTTTTTCTTTTACCTTTTCACTTGTTTAATTGGAACATAACATTAGTATATAAAAAAACTCTTTAATATTCAAGAAGTATATCTCAAATAGCATCATGTCATGAATATTCCCCACTGTAAAGTCATACTTCTGCTTTGACCTTGTTGTCATTGTTTTGTTACATAAATTATTCAGCCTGGTATGTCTTATAGATTAAATACTCTAGAAACAAATTAAAAAGCATCCCAGTGGCTTAGAAATGTCAAGTAAGTCTTCTTTTCTCTGAATACCTCTTATAAAATGGAATAGTGAAAAATAAGCCCTCAAAAAAAAAGTAAGATGATTTGTTTAGAGATCAAATTGTCAGGTGAAATAAGCTTCTTTATTTAAAAAAAAAATCCTTATAACTTATTTCTATAGTTGAATCAGATAGGCATATGCAACTTGCTAGCTGATATGTGGAAGAGAGAAAGCAATACATTCCTGCCCCAACACCACAGAATTTTTAATAATCAGGACTTGCAGGCTCAAAGAAAATATACATTTTACCTAGAAGGCAGCTCACGCAAGATTTCTTTGCTCATAGGAGTAAGTTGCCAGGAGGACAATAAAGTTCCTGAGCAGAGCTTTCCAACAACAGAATAGCTAACAGCTAGACGACCAGTCATGGAAAAATTATAAAAGGCTTCCTCCATGAAAGCAAATGTTCAGCTATTCTTTAAAAGAAAAAAAGAAACCACTATTAAACAACCAACCTGAGGACAGGGATTGAGAATGCAGAAGCTGTTATGAACAAGTCTTCAGTTTATAAGCATTAATTAATTTAATACAACAACACTGAAGGTGGCCTTCTCATCATACTTATTATGTACATGAGAAACTGAGACCGAGAGATTAAGAAACACCAAGTCACAGAGAGAGGATGAAAAGGGGCTGAGAACAGGTACTCTGACTCTCGAGTTAATGCTTGTGCCCCACTCTTCCTCAGGCTCAGGTCTACCTAGGGTGGCCTACTGAAAAAACAAAGGTGTACCTCGATGAGGGTAAGAGAAAGCCACACAAAGCATGAGAGTTCACCTCATGCTTCCAAGTTGCTTTTAATATTCATGCTTGATATTTCAGATCCAGCTGGCTATAATAATTAGAACATAGTGTTGATTTTTGACTTATGCAGTTTCTAATTTATAAGGAAGAGCAGGACTCTTTCAAATATGAAGAAGGGTATTGAGCCTTCCAGCTTCCGAACACTGTTCCCACATTTTGCAAAAGCATGCTCTGGGGCACAAATTGACGGCAAAATGTTGCTACATCAAATCAGGTCTGGTTTTCCCAAGATCAGGTGAGGCTGTCACATTAGCTCATGGTCTTAGGAGTTAAAAATAAATAAATAAATAAAATAGTTAACTTAAGCTGATCTAAACCACTGTGATTAGCCATAGAGAAAATGGCCTCTCAAATGATTTGCCCTCCTATAGTGTGCAGTTGGTTCTGAGGTTCCTTATGTATCAGCCTACCTTCAAAAGGTAAAAATTGTAAAGCCCACCTAATATATGTGACGTCTATAAATAGTCCTAAAATATTCATGTTCTGCTTTTCTTTTTTGCATGCTCATTACACATCGTGATAATGATTGATCCGCATTATTCAATCCTTACCAAAAGTTCATCCTCGCTTAAAGGTGGCCACAGACAGTTTTGATTTAGAGATATAGGCAACAAGTTTGTTAGCCTTTTTGCTTCACAAATAAAACTCTCCATTTAAGAATAATAATTACCATGGTAACCCTAACAGCTTAGGAATTGTTCAAGCATGTAGTTTCTACAGAGAAAAAAAAAAAAAATTCAGCATTTCTGAAGCTTATTTAACCCTTCAAGAATTTCATGTCCATTTTCTATGGCAGAGTTAATTTGATCTAACCTTTTTGTCAACATAAATAAGAAGCCATTTCACTGGAAGCAGCGGGAAGAAATGGAAATGGACAGAATGAGATATAATATATTTAATAGTAATCTAATCCCATTTAAAGAAGTACGAGACAAATATGGCCATTGAAACAGCCTCTGGCACAGACATGAGCAGCATCTCTCTGAGGATCAACTCAGCTCTGAAATGAGGGCAGGCAGAAAACAGCACAGTGTGCCATGAGGCAGAAGCCTGGTTGGCATTCCAGCAGTCCCTTCTCCTTTTCTTCATGGAGCTTAAAACTCAGACTGTGTAGTAAATTAACGATGCTGAGAGCAGAGTTTGGCTGTACCTATGAACAGAGGTCAGAGGCTGGAGCAGGCTTATGGCTTCTTTGTCTTTTTCTCTTCCTTCATTCTGCCTAATGGACCTATGCCAGCAGTGCCAAATGGGAGGGCCAAAATTAAGCCTGAAATATTTGCTGCACACACAGTGTATTAAAAGCAAATTCATACCTCCGAGAAAAGTACAATTTTTACTGAACAAACACTGAATTGGGTCTGCACAGCCATACTAGAATAATGAACTCAGCTAATAGACTATGCATAAAATCTCCGAAATTATTGGATAGTCTTGCTAGCATTGCTTATTAGTAGTTAGAAGGGATTCTCATTCTGAATTCCTCCCCAGTAAAAACTACATTCTGTCAGTGCATTTGAAAAACCAGTTAGAGTGATATCAGAGGTAGAAAGAGAAAATTATACTGTCCAAGTACAAGTGTATTCATCTTGTCTCCAAGTAAATCCAAGCTTGATTCATGAGCCTCCTTGGTTAATATCTTAGAATATATTTTTTCTCATTTATTTCACTCCATTGTTTGCAATTTCATTATATAATTTAAATTGTATTGTCTGTGAACTGTATAGCTCATCTGGTGAATTCGCTCTGTCAGTAAGATATCTTTTTGTGTGTCTATTAAAATTTTAATAAAAGTTTTACTAGTAGGCCAGCCAGCAGTATATTGAGAGAATTTAGTACATATTTTTCATTTTGATGAAGATGGAGGAAGCAAAGATAAAAGATGGAAGGACCTCATTTGAGCAAAACATTCTAACAAAGATATTATGATGATAATTAATGTTATCATCATTGTTACTATTTTATGAGCATTTCCTTCCTCTCAGTATCCTCTCCAAAAGAAAAAGAAAACCTATTAGGAGGAATAGCCAGGCAATTTTTCCCTCACAACCCCTTTATCTTCCCATCAAATCTTGATGCTCATACAGAGCAATGAGCCTCTGAAAATAATGGTTTGTGGCCTTGGTAACTGAAGGCAAGAAGCAATATAACCATTGCCGGATCTCATGATGGGAATGAAATAAACTCTGTCACTACTTTTTATCTTTTTTCCCAACCTGTTCACACCTTCAAATCATTCTTCATTTTCCAGCCTTTAGCATTGCACTTCATTATTATTTTTTTCCAAAAAATGTTACGCCAAGGTCTATAGCCAGAGGAAAAGCTTGCAGTGAACTAAACAAGATTCTTTTTCAAAACTGCTCTAGGTGAGCTTTTTGTGTCCCATTGGTTTGGACCTGGGAAGCTTAAATGGCATCGATTATGTGACGCCAGCCTGCATAGTTTTAATCTTCATGTGCAATGAAGATGGTTTGATAATAGTACCTCCCAAAAGGACCCAGAAATTCCTTCGACTGGTATCCAGTTTTTCTCCTCACCAACTGAGAGCTCTCTCCAACCTCTCATAGTATAATTTTCAATATCATTATGTCAGCTGTTTTGAATAAGCTGAAAATATTTCAAAGCTTCAGGAGGAGTGGGAGGCTTTTTCAGAGTGCCTCTGGCGGTTGTACTTCAGATTGCTTTTCTGTTTGTCAGTGCCTTAACTTCCAATGCTAGAGGTCCATTCTTGGACATCATAGGACTTTTTTACTAGAAGACTTCCTCTCTCACATGTGCAAAGGACATTGGTTAGTCATCGATATGGGTTCATGTGAATTCCTGCATGTGAGCTCATTTTCTTCCCTGAACATGTATCTTAAACAAAGCAAAGGGAAAGTGTTTGCTAGTGGAGAGAAAAAAAGGAAAATTAAGAAGGCTATTATGGCTATTTTAGAGATCTGGGCATTCTTGGGGGAAGGCATGGTTAGGTGGAAAAAATCTCCATGAGAATCATAGAGGGATCATGAAGTAACATTTTCCAACAAAGAGAAATGAGGAGCAGAAAAGACAGGGTAGGAGATGGAACAAAGAAAAAGCTTCTTCTATTCCCTAGAGCCATGGGGTGCATCAGAACACTACATAAGTATAAATTTAATCTTGTATCCTTTGACTTTTAAACATACAATTTTTTTTAAAGATTTATTTATTTATTCGTACAGAACTGGGGTACAGGCCAGAGATGCGGAGGGTGAGAGGATTCACCAGAGACAGAGCGGGGAGCAGAACAGGCAGATCGACGAAGTACACTGCTGAGGGGAGCAGCGGGCAGGTTAGGAGAGGTCTGCGTCGCCATGTGGTCGCCTCCGGGGCAGGCGGGAATCGAACTCATGCGGAAGTGGCTTAGTGGTTTTAGTTTCTTAGTGCAGTGCTTTAACCCGCTGCGCCACCAGGGAGGGCCTAAACATACAATTTAATTGGCAGATCTTTGAAATGATTTCCAAATTTTTGGACCTGCCAGGTCAATTGTTAGGTTTCAGGGAATGTACATACATGTCCATTATATACAAACACAGATACACACACCCATATATAGGTATATATGGATATATATATATATGGATATATATACCTATATATGAGTGTGTGTATGTATATATGTGCATATATGTAATATATATATATAATAACTGCACATCAGATAGCACGGAGATTTTACCAACTTTGCTTTTGCCTTCATGTGACTAGACAAAATCATCCAAAGTTACCTACAGACAAAAAGAAAGCCAATAATAATGCTCAGTGGCAGATCCTTTAATCATGTTCTGCTCTAAGGTAATCATTTAATTTTAATCAATTGTGTGTTGAAGGGATGAAAAGGATGTAACTGAAGGGAATGATGCAAAATTATACTAGAAATAAGCTTTATTCCATTTTAAGACAGCTGGGGATAAGCATTAAAATAAAACAATTGGAGAAAAATACACTTAAAATAGAAAAGGTGGGACACTGGGTAATTGGGCATAGAGAACTCTGCACTGTGTGCAAATTTTCTGCAAATCTAAAACGATATCAAAAGCAAAAGTTTCTAAAAACAAAAACAGAAACGAAGACGGAGGAGAGAAAGAACAGAAAAAAGATGAAGAATAAGGCAGAAGAATGACTTTTAATGTGTCCCCCTTCCCTGCCAGGCACTAAGTTAGGTGCCATACCATTTTGGGGTTCATCACGTCTGACAGCCTTCTTATGAGTGGATATTATTATCTTCATTTTAAGTTGAAGCACAGTAGGAGTCCAGTTGATAAAAATGGATCAAGATCACCCACAGTGAAAGTAGTTCGGCTAGAGTTTGATTCCATGTGTCTTAGATTTCATATCTGCTGAGATTTCCCTCTGGTCCACTCCTACCTCTTCCTGCTCTCTGTGATCTTTACTATGTCACACGTCTATTTGATGGGCAGGTACTCAATCAAGCCCTCATCCTGTTTAATTGATGCAATTTTTTTTTTTTGGCTTTGACCTAAAATATGCTGTCCTTATGAAACAACCAAGTCTGTGTTACACTTTGCTAAGCAATGAGTTCAAGGAAAACCCAGCTGAGTGTCTAACTCTCAGTGCCGTGATATTGCATTTTATATCAAATAGTCCTCTAATATTCTCTTTGACAAGTAGAATCCACATTCCCTGGTGTTAAATTGTTAATAGCATCCCTGGTGGTTAGTGTCTGGTTCTGACTTCATCATAATTTAGCTTTTTCACTTTATGTCAGTAAAATCATCTAGAATAACATCACAGCAAAGAAACAAGATAGAAACTCACATAAAGCTTTGTTTTCTCTCTTACTCTTTCATTCTTTTTATCTCTCCCCTAGCTGTTTTGTTTGTTTTCTCTTTCTTTCCCCATCCAGCTTGTAACATTTTTGTCTTAAAAGATACTCCAAGTGAATCAGTAACATATCAGTGTTCTTTGTTTGCAGATATTCCAAAAGGTTGTATTTGTTCTCAAATCTGTTGCAAATGAGTGATACATTTCATAAGAAATTTGTGCATTGTTGTTCTATAAATGCTAGCTATCTCAACCTTGGGAAGGGGTGGGGGTTGAGATTCAACACATTACCTTTCCTCATGGTGCGTTAGACAGGTTTAGTTTTTTTTGTTATTTTTTTTAATGCTTGAAGGATTCTGTGTAGAAGATGACCTTGTTTCAATTTGAGTATACAAATTCCTTCAGCTTTTTTAACAAGCATCCATACTCTGGAGTAACCCTCTATAAAATGCAGCCCAGGAATTATTCATTTCTCTCAGCATTCTCTCAAAGGCTAAAGTGATTTAAAAGGAAAGGTTTCATTCTTCAGCTGTCCCAGTACCTAGAGTTCACGCAGGCTGCTCTAAAAATCTGTTGCTCTAAAACACAGATTAACAGCACTCGTCTCACAGCTGAGATGTATACAGTCATAATGGCATACTCTCAGGCAGAGCAAAACAAAAATGTATCATGAAAATAAAGGTAGGTTTACCTGTGCTTCTCTCAGCCAGCCCTATTTGTGATGGTCAGAAATTTTATTTTTCCCTATACGAGGCCTCTCATCTCTATTTCCCCACAGAAATCTATGTTCTGTAGTTCTCTTTGAATGTAAATCTTGAAGGGTATAGGCCAAACCATCAATTAATCTTATAGGTAGGGTAACCCCACAGATGAACCTCTGATTCAGGTCATATTGTCAAAGAACTGAAAGGTATGAATAATACATGTTAGAAAACATGTATAAACTAGAATTGTCTAGGATTAGCTGAAATAAACTGTCACTTTGTGTTAATAGTAGTATCCCTTTTTACTCTCTCAGTGACCCCATTTTGGGGCAGCAGACATATTAGCGGTTCTCAAGATTTTTGACTTTTATAATTCTTGACACTATAAAAATTAATTAGGAACCCAAACAGCCTCTGTTTATGTAAATTATATCTGTCATCATGTACATCTTATAAATCAAAACAGACATTTTAAAAACATGTATGTATTACTTCATTTAGAAATAAGAATATATATTTACAGATATAACATATGTTTACAAACTCTGTTTTCCAAAAACCAATCAGTGAGAAGGTGACATTGTTTAACAATTTGGGAGGTCTCTTTAATGTCTGGCCTAACAGAAGACAGCTGGATTCTTGTGTTTGCTTTCAGATTCAATCTGTTGTGGTATCACAAGTTATAAAGTTTCTGGAAAACTCTCATGAGAAAACAAGAACTGAAAAAACAAAGCACATCATAGTATCACTATGAAAATAGCTTTTGGCCTTGAAAACTTGTACAAACTGAACACTGTAGGATTATGCTATCTCCTCAGCTATGAACAGGAGGGCACTATTTCAAGGAGCTTCCTTGGAGATGGAAAACCACATGTGTCTCTCTTGCTGTTTTCTCTGCCAACAAGACACGTGGCATCATCTCAGGTGACCATGTCATTCATATCGCTCATGTTTTAACTTTAATGTAGTTGCCTACAGAAAGTTTTACATGATCTCTGGGAGACAATACCAGAGCCACTTGCTATTTGCTTTGAAACAACACTGTTTTCTTTACTTATGCACTTTATGTCATTGCTCTAAGAACACTGCCTGCCTCACCAGCTGTCTCAAGATGGTGAGGACTGGATCACAGTCTTTCTGAACAAAGAGCCTTAGGACATTTGGTCATCCTGACTTTCCTAGCCGTCCTTAAAATTGTGTTCCTATCACCATATGAGTGCCTGACACAGTAAGAATTTAGTAAGAATTAATATTCATTCTCTGGGTAGTTCCCTAAAAGAAGGGATAGGTGCTATGCTAAATAGCCTATGTTCAATGCAGCACTGCAGACAGTAGCCAAGTTATAGAATAACCTAAATGCCCAGAGACAGAAGGTGTGGTATATGTACACAATGGAAGACTACTCTGCTATCAAGCTAGAGAAACGCTTGCCCTTTTCAACATGAATGGATCTAGACGGGATTCATACTAAGTGAAATAAGTCAGAGGGAGAAATATAGTGTCACATGTGGAATATACAGAAACAAAACAAAGACTCAGATAAAGCAAACCAATGAGAATCCTAGAAATCTGACTTTAAAACTGATGCAACCAGAGGGATAAGGGAGAGAGAGCAAAGTAGGGAGGAGTTCCAATGGGCCTTCTGTGGTGGAGGACTATGGTGACTTGGTGGTGATGTGGTGTGGTAACACATACCTGAAGGTATAATATACCTAAGTCATATACAAAGTGTAAACCAATGTCACCTCAACAAATAAACAAAAAATTGAGTAAGTAGAATTTTTAAAATGTTGTACAAGTCACTTGTTCAATGAATCTAATTAAGGGTGTGCCTAATGTTCATATCCTAAAAGCCAACGTCTCTATTTGTGACTGGACAGAGATAAGGCCATTGCCTGTGACAGAATAAAACTAAACATCTAATATAAACTTCAACTATTTCACATAACTTGCACTAAAATCATAGAAACAGACTTAACTGTGAAAGGAACAAAGACAAGCCAGATCAAGAATTGCAAAAATGATAACACTTGGGATATTCCAAAACCTCTGATGAGTATAAGGCAGCAGCATGCATATATTACTCGTCTTATATAGCATGATCCTTCAATATCTCATCCTCAGTGAAGCTACCCTTTTCTGAATTTCTGTACTCCAGTGTGCTTTATATCCCTAAAATTCCTTTTTCGTATCACACATATATTGTTATTTTTCATGAGCTCTGTCATATCTTTTACTAGGTCATAAATTTGAGGGCTTATATTTTGTGCCTCATAATCTTTTCTCTAGAGATAACACTTACATCGGACAACACCCTGCACGTAATATGCATCGCCCACAGGTGTGCAAGGTGGCAAGCACACACAGCACAGTACTACATTGCATGAAGCTTACCTGATGTTTAAAAGAGCAAAATGACCAAAACTTGTTATGTGGACTGCACAAAAGATTGAAGGCAAAAATTATATTGTTGGACCTCTGCCATGTGTTCTGACCCTCTGTGATGAATGCCTAACCTTTAGCAGCTTTGATACCCATGGGTATTCATGAGGGAACAGAGCTCCAACTCCACAGTACATTCTCAGCCTCAGGGTTTAGCCCATCTCATCCTCTTTGAGTTATGGGTCCCTGTTCTTTTACTCAGATTTATGAATTCGGACAGCGTCACGAGAAGCAGGTTCAGCACATAAATCAAACAACACAGGCAGATGGGACAAGCTGCAAAATTATCATTGTCCCTCTGCACACTTTACAATGTCAGAATGAGGATATGTCTAATAGTGTAGAAGCCTGAAACAGTTAACACGACTTATTCAGTGTCAACCTTTTATGTGGATTTCATTAGGCACAAGAAAAAATCCAGTTTCATAAGTTTCTACACTAAAATACATTACCTAACCACATCATTTACAACTTGTGACTCTTTGTTATTGCTCTTGGACAAGCCATTCTACAAAATTTCTTCTAGTAGTAGAAAATTCTACAATTCAATGAGATATTTTAAATGTTTGATACTGCTTGATAACAGTGTCCCTGAGAGCACTGAAAACCATTTTCCACATCAAAAATGGTAACATTTAGTGTTTTTCAATGGATTTCTAATGCTCAGAGAATAAACAATAATGTCAGTAAAGAAAAGCACTGCCTGGGCCCTCCCTGGTGGCACAGTGGGTTAAAGCACAGCACTAAAAAACTAAAGCTACTTCAACATGAGTTTGATCCCCGCCCCAGAGGTGACCCACATGGCACAGCAGACCCTTCCTGACCACCCACTGCTCCCCTCAGCAGTGATCTTCGACAGTTGGCCTATTCTGGTGAATCCTCTCACAGCCCCTGCACCTTTGGCCTGTACCCCAGTTCTGTATGAATAAATATTTTTTTAAAAAAATGAAAAAAAAAACTGCCTTAACACAAACAAATTTTAAATGGTGTTTTTCAAAATAACTCCACTAAAGTTATCTCCCCTAGGTAGCTTCTATTTAAGTAATATATCTAACCTCGTAGGCATTCTGTATCTCAACTTGGGCTGTGGGGGTGGAGTGCTAGTCAAGGGTCACTGCTTATCTTAAGGTAAATTATGATGATTCTGACTCCTTCACGTCACCCATTCCTAATACACATGCTCTGACACCTTTTAAACTTCAAAAAGTCTTATGTCTTATAACCTTGTCTGGGTTTCATGTTTTTGTTTGTTTGTTTGTTTGTTTTTTACAAGTTTCCTTCTCTTCACTAAAATCCCACATGATTGCTAGATTGACAAAGTGGATTAGATCAATGTGTTTGGTGTTTTTGTTCTGTTTTGTCTTTTCCCCTCTCTAGAGTAAACAAACGATAATGGAGAGAATATCTAACAAGGTCCTCATTTCTCTGGAACACAATCCCCGAACTTGCCTGCTTTTGTATATATCTCTGTACCCTTATTTCCATAGGTATGTCCTCTGGGCACTGCTGACACATACAAAAGAATAGAATCTTGCTCCCCTGTTTCTGATTCCCTTCTCCCATTAGTTCTAGATCAGACCCTGTCTAGCCACAAAGAGTGTTGGTGTGAGTGCTGCAGCAATGCATAAAGGGAATCATCCCCCCCTCCTCCCCAGTGTACACAGAAGATACACAAAGTGAATAACTGAGTAATTGGCTTGACTGGTTAGTAACTAGGAAGTGGCTTTTACAGACACCCAGAGTAGGTAGGGTTTTTAAAAACCAGTTGCTGTATGTAGATAAGAGATAGGGTTTGCTTTCTTTATATCTACTGCAAATAGTTGTATCAAAGAGAGTTGGTTTCTTTCCTCTTCCTCCCCAACTTCCTTTAAAAAACACACACACACAACAGAAAAAACAGGGTTTTATGTACTGTTTCTCAGTATGTGCACAATTTGTACAAACATATCTTCCACATAAATGAATTGTAATTTGTAGACTTAATACTTGGAAGATGTCTTGAGAGGTAAATGCCCATTTTTTTTGATGTAGGTTTTTTGTTTTTGTTTTCCCCAATGAATCTGATGATAAAGTTAAAAAAAAATAGAGATTTTTCTACCATATCTTAAATTATGTATTTTAATTCTAAAGATTCCCATGTTTTACAACAAGTTATTTACTACTCAATTGATATTGAGATATCTAAGTTCCATTTGAGCTTTATTAGATTTGATATTTGTCCATTTCTAATCTTGTGATACCAACCCTATTGTTCATCTCTTTCTGTGATTAATTCTAGTTGCTAGGAAATAATAAGAAACTTGATGGCATAAATTACTCTGAATTTAGCATTTTCCTCATATATCCTGTCTCTTCTCTGGTCAAACATTCCTTTATCGTGTGACTTAATCTCATTAAAATGTGAAAATCTCTTACTTAGAGTAAGAAGATGCTGAATGAACTGTTTATTCCCTCCTCTGGTATCTTTTACCATCTTTTCAAACCATAAGCCTATTGTTTGCTTCTTGACCTTTATGCTTGGATGGTAGCTATAAAAATGCTATTTTTGGTTAATGTGGATATGTGTAAACATTAAATAGGTCATTTGGGGGTTTAGCCAAATGAACATTATTTTCTGATCATTTCAGGTTACTTCTATATGATGTGTCCTTGGTTATTTAAAGCTTTTTCAATCAACTTTTCAGGTGCTTTTGACGTTTCTGCTCATGTGAAAGTGTTTTATTATTACTTTGATTTAATAAAGGAATTTTTGGAAGCCCAGAAGTTCAAGTGACAAAGGATTGATATAGAAGTGTTTACTTATAAAAAGGGGGAAATGTTAAAGTGCATCCTCATCACCTTTGCCTAGATTTTATTTTAAGCTTTCACAAAACTATCTAATTGCTTGCTATCTGTTCACATAATGAAGGTATTATAAGTGGTTCTGCCAACACTTATGTGTCTGGGAATTTCAGGAACGAAGATCAGTGAGCTTCAGTGACAGTTAATTCACGTCTACCTGCTCTCCATTTTGCTTGCCTTTTTCAGTTTCATTGAAATTTCTATGTCAAGAAATTTACCTGACTTCAGTTCAAAATTTCAAAAAAAGGTGGATGCTGTAAAATTTCTGAGGAGAGCTTAGGGTCTTTAAATTTTATATCTTTCAAAGATTTTCCTGGGATCCAGAATTTTCCTTCAAAGAGAAAAGCATTCCATAAACAGGAGTCTTCAACTTTATGTCTCACAGTTTCTTTAGAACTATATTACATTCAAGAGCACATTTAGATTTTGGTTTTGGTTTTACATTTCAACCAGGATGACTACTCTCTAACAGGCTACATACTCTGTGCAATCTATTTCAAAGTATCCATGGAAAAGGAAAAAGCCTTTCATACTCAAAAAAAAATAATTCATAAAGAAAAATGAATAAGGAAGCCTGTTGTTATACTGACTAAAAGAGAAAAAAAAATTTTTTCAGTTGTTGCTCCAGGCTACCATAAAATATCACTGGCCTTTGTGATCTTAGCAATCTTGTTTTTCATTGCTTCCTACTGCTGTTTACACACCTATTTTCACTTATTTTGTCATCGTGTTCAGAACAACAAAAATTCATACTGCTTTTCCCATTTTGCCCCATTTTTTAAATGGAGGCTCAGCATCAAAAAACAAAAATAACTTTTACCTTGCTTTTTGCACAAGGTCTAAAGAAGCTCTAAGGGCGGTACTAATTTACTCCATGATTACATATTAACTGTGAAAGTAATATTAAAAATTTCTTTTCATTTTTCCAAAACAGAGTGCTTCCAGGCTTGCTTATAAATGATTCTAATTGAATGTGCTGAGAGAATTGCTGGCTATAAAGCAGAGAAAAAGAGTTCATTTAGGTCTAAAAAAAAAATGGATGCAAATCCAATTGCTCATATGGTTCAGGTCAAGAACAAACACAAGCAAAGTGAACGAGATGGATTCAGCAGCATCTAAGGAGGGGCTGCTGAAGCTTGGGGGAGGGGGTCAAAGAGGGCCCTAGGGGACTGCCAGGAACCTGGACTTTGTGTGAAATATTCTGCTTTTCAAATGTCGACAACCAACTCAAAATATTTTAACACTTTCTGCACTGAAATAAAAAAAAGCGAAGAACACAACTGTGTCTGGCCATCACTATTTCACTACCTGTGTGCTAGGTGAGAAAATGTTTCCTCTGGTAGAAATGGATCATTAACTTTTATTAAGGTTTCATTCTCCTTTACTGAATATTTTTCCATTCTATTTCCTACAGTGTCACTATTGAAAAAGCTCAAGATAACATGAAATTGGTAGATTATATACCAATATCTACAATTAATTATTAATAATATTATGTATTAATAATACATAAGTCTGTTGTGCTTATGTGCATATATACTTTTAGAAGCCAGAAAGGAGAAAAGAACAAGTGCTTGCTTTTTTAGAAATACTAGCATCAGAAAACTGCCTGAATCTCTAAAAAGAAACAACACTGAGGTCAAAGGAAGCGGTGAGGAGACACATGAGCCTAAAGTTCAGCATGCTCCATCATGTTGAAAGAAGGCCATCAATTCTGTGTGTGTGTGCAGATCTCTGTTTATTTATAGTGACAACCTCACAGCACTGGATATGCTCTGATTAGTCTGCACTGTACCATGGCAATTTATTCCACTGTGGAATTCAAAATAGCTCCTGATAGTGTTTTTGTTGTTGTTGTTTGTTTGTTTGTTTGTTTTCTCTACCTTTTGAATCTCCATTTTAGAGATTCCCTTATTATTCAGTGGTGGCATTACTTTGTGCATGTGTGCAAATTTTCACCAAGTCGATATAGGAGGAATCTAGCATGACAGTGGCAGAATAAAGATGCTATCATCTTCCAAACAGAGACAATGGTCCCTGGATGACAGATGACTAGTGTATGCATCAAGAGGGATGACAGCACAGAAGGGGTAGGGAAATGTTAATGTCACTGTGTTTCGTGTTATTGGAGCAGTGTACCCCAAGAAAAGGTGGGAGAGCTGCAATATGGACCCTCTCTGCTGTTGTGAATGAAAGGCTTACACTCACATTGGGGACTTTTGAACCAGAGACTTCACCAGAGCGGGGGTGTGCAGGGTTAGAGTGTCAGTCAGAGTCCCGGTGTAGGGATTGAGAGACCCCACAGCAGAAAGCCACAGGGCTAGATGATGCCTGCAAAGGCAGATCCATGCCGTCATACAGCAAAAAGGCACCCAAAGGCAAAACATGAAATACACTCAGAAATAGAACCTGGGAGTGGATAGTCTTAGTGACTGTCAGCACTCAGAAATAGAACCTGGGAGTGGATAGTCTTAGTGACTGTCAGCATATGGGTATCTGTATAAATTGGTGATTCTCAGCTGAAATGTGTGGCACCAGCACCTGAGTAACTGCAGTACAAACTGGTTGGGAGGGTTAGATTAGCTCACTGATTTCTCCATACAAAAGAAGTTATGTGCTGTGGCTTCGTACCTCTGTTATGTAAAACATCAACCTCACCCTCCCTGGGCCAAAACCTAGATGATAACTAAACTGTAAACTGCAGCTGACTAGAGCTCAAAGCACCTGGGCCCAAGCAGTAGGAGCAGATGCCTGAGGGCAAGCCTCTGTTCTAGAACACAAATGGAACAAACCCCAGTAGTGACTGTTGCAACCACTCAGCCTCCTCCTGGGACTCTCTATTGACTGAATGCAGGGATAAAATTCAGAGCTGCACCACAGCTGAGAGAGGGAAGCTAGCAAGAAATGACTCAGACACTTTCACTGAAGAGTTGGCCTGGGGAGAAGGTGACTGTGGATCCCCACTCACCCACTAACTCAGCTACCAGAACACCTTAGAAGGCTTAAGCCTTCTGGTATTCACTAGCAGCAACCTTCTGGTACACTGCTGTCCAGCACCTATATCCTACCCACTGCCAGCACCAGTGGCTCAATCCTACAAACAGATTCAAAGACATAGAAGGTCCCAGATAAATAAACTAATATTATATCCAGTAAACTGTAGGTGTAATATAATGCCAATTCATCATGTAGTATAATGCCAATTCATCAAGGAATGAAGACAGCTTATTGCAACCCAGAAAAACTGAAAATGAAGAGACAGAAGATGTTGCAAATGGTAGAAGAAAAAATCCCAAGAGAAGTCTTTATACAGTGGAAATAGTAACCTGTCTGATGAGGAATTTAAAGTAACAACTATACCCGCACATGTCAATATAAGAAAAACAATAGATGAACAAAAGCAAGAATATATTAGAATAGATAAATGTGGGAATGCTTTAAACAGAGTTAATAGACTAAAAGAGGCAGAGGCCATAAGTGAATTAAAAAATGCACAATAGAGGACCTTCATAGTACACAAACACAAGTAGTTGATAGAATCAGTGAGATTGAATGTACATCATGAAAAACACATAAATTGACCAGTAAAGAGAAAAAAACATATTTTTTTAAAAGATGAAAACAGTATAACAGCTCTTTGGATAAATTAAAGAGAAATAACACCTACATCATGGGGATCCCAGAGGAGACACAAGAGAAAAAAGGCAAGAAATCAGTACCTCCCAAAGGAAAGGATTTCCAATATCAAATACCTTATGTGGCCAGGTCATTATTCAAGACTGAAGGAGGGATTAGGAACTTCACAGAAAAATGAAAACTAAAAAAATGAAGACTAAATACATTATGCAAAGTTGGCCTTGAAATAAATACTTTTTAAAAAACTATTATAAAATAACAACAAATTCATTTGGATGTAACAGACATCAAAATAATACAACAAAGATGAGGACAGTGGCAATGTAGATGAGTTTGAAGGAAAACTGTTCAATAGGTCACAAGTCTAGACCATCACATAAAGCCTCAATGTAACCTAGAACAGAAATCCATACAAGTAACACATAAAACAATGGAAATGTAATCCAAACAAAAAAAGGTGTCAAAAAATAAAAATGTAAATCATAAAAATACAAAACCAAATAATAATGTAATTATTACATAGGTTCAAACAAGAATGCCTCTAAGTGTCCACAGACACTTATTTTCTTAGTGTCTAATTTTCTTCCTCCAGTATTAGAAACTATAAATGGTATTTACTACCTGTGTCTCAAGTTATAGGAAAATAAATTAGTATGATTTTTTTGTTTAGTTATCAATTTTTTTCTTTGTTTCTCAAAATATAGCAAAAATAAAACAAGAATAACAGTATTTATTGGGTTACTTTGAGACAGTAACAGGTCTCAAAATACTGAGACCTATTAATTAGTCTAATTGTTCAGACTACAAAACAACTGATTAATCTGTTCAACTGATCCCAATAAATAAATAAATAAGCTTTGGAGAAAAATAATTACCCAAGCCAATTTTATGGTACCTATTAACTGCTGTATTAGGTCCCCTCTAAATATTTTAAACAGTTTAGGCACAGATGTATGTATCAAATGCATAGTCAATAAGTAAAACAAATCTATCAGTTTCCTTGTCTAAATTAGGAAAACTACCTTTGTTTATAAATTATTAAAGAAATTAATCTTCTTTTCATGCTATAGACTTAATATTATCTTGACTTTTAAATATTAAATCTTGCTCAACCTGTAAAAATAGTTCTCCAAAATATATTTATATTATATATATATATATATATTTTTGTTACTAGAGTAATACTCATTATGAGTCTTACAATTACTTTCTACTAGGTTTCTATAAAGAAACCACTTACCCCCCTCCCACAACAAATAACAACTTGACCCAAGTTGTTATTAATTCATTTATCAACATCCAGAAGAAAACAAACATAAATCTTCATTACAGTGATTTAGGTGATGGGTCTCTTAGATATGACAGCAAAAATGATTACAGAAAAAATTGATAAATTGGATTTTACATGAGCTAAAAACTTTCATACTACAAACAATACAATTTAGAAAGTGAAAACACACACACACACCAGGGAAAATTTCTTTCAAGTCACTGATCAGATAAAGTATTTGAATACAGAATATTAAATGAATATATAACATATACAAAGAACTCCTACAACTACATGATGAACTGATAAATATTCCAATTAAAATATAGGTAAATGATCTGAAGAATTATTTCTAAAAGATGATTTGCACGTATCCAAAAAAAGAAAAAAAAATAGATACTTGACATTGTTGGTGATTAGGGAAATACAGCTCAAAACCACAATGAGATTTGACTTCATTCTTGTTAGGACATGGCTAAGAATATGCAGAAATTGGGATTCTCATATGTTGTTGGTGGGATTGTAAAAAAGTGTAACCACTTTAGAAAATGGCTTGTTGTTTTCAGATTTAAACGAGCATTTACCATGTTGCTGAACATCCCTATTCCTATGGTAAACATTGTGAAGATGTCACATAATGTTAAAAATTAAATCTTCCATGAGCTGGCCATTCAATTTCTAGTGATCTGTTGGAAGAATACAAAAACACTAATTCAAAGGGAAATACTCCTATGTCCATTGTATCCCTCTTTTTAATTCCAAATTAGAGAAGTAATCTAAATGTCTAATGACAGATTAGTAAAGAAGATGTGAGACACATACACAGTGAAATATTTTATTGTTTAAGTATTTTACTTTATTCAGTTTTTTTTTTTAAAGATGAAAACTTGTCATTTATGACAATATGAATGGAACTGAAGGTGATTACACTAAGCAAAATAAGTCAGAATGAGAAAGAAAATAGCAAATGATTGCACCCAAATGTGGAATATAAAGAAACAAAACAAGGGAACAAACAAAACTATTACAACAAACTCTAGATACCTGATACAGAAATGAGGTTGCCAGAAGAGGAGGAAGAGGTTGTGGGGCAAAGGGCAGTGGTATCAAAATGGTCTATGATGATTACCAGTGCTTTGGTGGTGGATTATGGTATATGGTGGTAGCATATATCTAGAGAACATGAACCAATACTTCTAAACCATAATATAGGGTTGTAAACCAATTATCGCCTCAATCAAAAAAAAAAAAAAAAAGAACCGTAGCATAAAGGTAGTCATTTTTCTCATAACAAAATATCTTTTCACTAACAATGTGTGAACCCTTATACCAATAAAAATATGTGATCTTCTACACACTTATTATATTAAAAGTTTAAAAGACTGATCATACCAAGTTTTGTCAGGATATGGAGCAACTGAAACTCACTATACTACTTTCAAAGTCCTAAAAGTCAGTACCTGACTCTACTTCAGGATAATATCTCTATTTATTAAACATTAGTGAAAAGCTTATAATTAATAATCAGTCATTCTGATTAAATGTATATCTATCCAATTTAAATCTATAATCATTGTACTAAGATGAAAATTCTCAAGGTCATATGACAATAAATCACTGTCATTTATTATAATCCTATTATGCACAGATTTACATTTCAGAAATGATAAATTATTTACAGATGTGTCTCTGGTATATTCTGTTTCCCCCCACAAAAAATTCTATAATTTTATGATTCAATTCTATACCTTACATCATTTCCCTATTTAGAGATAATCAGTTAAAATGTATTAATGTTTAAATCCTTACTAACACCATACATGCAGCAAGGGTTACTATCCAAGATCGACAAAGAATGTATGATCCTTATAGAATGAAAAAAAGCAAGAAGAGACAACAGAAAAAATGTGAAAAATCAGCCAAAAGCCCATCTTCCTTTACCATATAAATTATAGAACAAAGTGCTCCAGCCGTCTCTCCTTTCCCAGCCCTAGTCCTGATCCCTCTTGCCAGTTATGCTACTCCAGTTGTGTTTCATCGGATGCAATTGGAGTGTTCTGCCATAGGGAACTTGCCTGCATGCCCACAGTCACAAGTTTAATAATTCAGAGAAGCTTCTAGTTTTTACAGAGAAGAGTATCCTTTACTTAAATGTGGTTCATTAGCTAAAACTTCAAAAACTTTTAAAAGCCTTTTTCAGCCTACTTTGTAGTTATGAAGCTCAGTATTCCTAGACTAGAGCAGTAACTGCTTCTTGTGAAACATAATTTCAAATTTTATTATCAGGATGGTGCATGTACCAGGTTGGTAGCCACGTGATTATTTTTTATAATCTGTGCAGGCAAAGAGAATCTTTGCCTCAGGACCAAGACAACTACACATACATCTTCTATTAGCTTCTTTTTCTGAATTTTAGATGGGCTAAAATTGATAATTTTTCACTTTACTGGGCATTTTGCCCCAGAAAATATTTATCATCCTACAAATGTATGTTTGGTGAATCCCTGAACTTGTTGCTATCTGAGCACTGCACATAGAAAATTAAACAGCTCTGGTTCCTACCGTCTAAGAGATTATAATCAGTAACTGATATAAGAGTAGGCATTAAATTTACTCTGCAGAATTGGAATGCCAAATATGAGGTATGGATGAAAGAACTTCACCTAAATATGAAGTTTTAAAATAATGGAAATAAGCCTTTAAAATAATGGAAACTATTGGTGAAAAATCACCAAGAAAGTAATTGCAAAGTGAATTACTGTTTTTTTCTTTTAATAGTAATTAAGAGATATTTGATATTTAACATAAACCTTGGAAGATGATGCAAAATGAGAAGCAATAAATAAAAGATGTGTGTGGATAACTTTTCAAAGAGGTGAAATATTCGTATTTGTAGCAATATGGCACTTTCAAGGATAGAATAAAAAGTACTGAATCCTGAAATTTTGTCTAGAGTTAATTAATAAAGTAATGGAATTTTCCGCAACTGTTCATTTAGGAATTCCCTGCAAAGCTCTTGTTGTTTGAGAACACTAATAATCATACTTTCAAATGAGCTGCATCTAAAGGGATAGAAACAAATAATGTTAACCAATTATAATGAGTAAAAAACATGCATAAATCCAGTTGAAACCACTTGTGTGCTAACGATTTCCATTATGGGGTAAATAGGTTGCTAACATTTTGCATGTCTAGTCTGCATATGTTACTGAAAATATCTGTCAAAGTGTCAAAGCTGTTAAGAATAATTTGCAGTTCAGAGAGCCAAATTTGAGAAAAGCTTGATAGAGAGTAGATTGTCATAGAGACTACTCTGGAGAAAATCCCTTCAATGCACTAAAACCTATAGCTCATGATGACAAAATTTAATGTTCCACTGAGCAGTACAAGCCACCTAAGCTTGGCTCCAAATATGAAAGATAAAAGACCTTCTTGCTGAACTCCCAAAAATGGGAATGTAGTTTGAAAAAGAGGCTGGTTTGAATTAGCTTAAAACACTGAGTGAGAAAGAGGAGAAGAAAAGCAGAGTTAGGACATGGGGACGCTGGCCAAATTGGAGGACAGCTGGCTGAGCTATCAGAACTGACTCCTGACTTAGCACCAGGAAGGGTTAGGATTCAAGAACAATTAATAGAGACAGGAAAAGGGGCAGTGGGAGGCGGGGACCGGCATGTTCTCATATTAAATTGGGAATTATATTAAATCCCCAGTTCATCAGGGAAAAGTGACAAAGATGTATTTAAAATCTGCTACACTCCTGGGAAGATAAAGCCCTTTGAAAAAGATAAAAGAAATATGAAGGATTTAGTTCTCCTCCTTTTCCTCTAAGAAAAGGATAAGTGTGGTTTATTACCCTTAATTCCTGTAGTCAGACTTCCTTGATTCACCTGGCAACAAATTGGCTTATCAGTCAGGGACTATTAGTTGTGCATTAACTTCAAGTTAGATGTTGTATTGGTCTTTAATAAACTCAGTAAAAAATATCTTTGCATCTGAAAGGGGTTTTATAATTTGAGAATGATTTTTTACAATCTTCTTTCTCTGATTTTTGAGAACTTAGAGCAAGGGTTGTAAATAATAGCCCACTGACCACATCTGGCAGGCCAGTGGTTTTGGAAAAAAAAAATACTAAGACACTGCCATGCTCCTTCTTTTGCATAATTTTTAAAAGATTTATTTATTCATGCTGCTCCCATCAGCAGATCAATGAAGTACACTGCTGAGGGGAGCAGCAGGCGAGACTGGAGAGGTCTGCCTCGCCATGTGGGTCACCTTTAGGGCTGGGGATCGAACTTACACTGAATTGGCAGTGGCTAGCTTGCAGCATTGCATCCCAATCCGTTGCACCACCAGAGAGGATCACTTTTGCATATTTTTAAGTTGCTTTTGTGCTACATAAGTTGAGTAGTGTAACAGAAATTGGATAGCCCATAAAGACTAATACATTTACTCTGGCACTTTACACTGGCAAAGTAACTGAGCCTTGTGCTATAGCTTTGTGTTGGCTTGCCATTTAAATTAGTTATCTTTCTGTACTTCTTTAAACTGTGATTTATAATTGTAGAGTCGTTTTCTAAAGTAGAAGTTACTTGAAGGTAAAAGCTGTATTTGACTCATCTTCATATTCACAGAAATAATTGAAATGTTGGCAACGATTTCTTATATATGATTATCTTAAACCTTCTAATATTGTTATCTTCATCTTTCAGAACTAGAAATGAAGTGCAATAAAGTGGTGGTTTGTCTTATTGCAGTGTGTGGCTGATTTTAAAATGATATTTAAGTACAATTTTTACTTTGTTTTCAAACATCATTAAACACACTATGTTCTGTAGGTTTTAAGACAATTTGTTGATTTGATACACTTTACTATTTGAAAGCAGAGCTTACCAAAGTTAATGTGTGATCAATATTTCATTATCCATAATACACATAGACAATATTTCCTTGGTTTACAGTTACACAATTGTTTTTAAGGTTTTTGTTTCTATTAATATTTTAGTTTTGTTAGAACAAATTAGTTGCATTTTAAACCATTAATGGTCATACCTAGAAACTATAAGATCTTTTTTTCTTAGGAAAGCTAATCTTCCCATCTGAAGATCAGCTGTGCCTGAAAGCCTCATCTTTTTTACATCCTATTTCTCATCATTTCCTTGGGTTCAGGTAAGAATCATGCCCATAGGGAAATGAAAAAAGATAGATACCGAATGTCCAAAGTCTCTTCCAGAAAGTAAAAGCTGAGGATATGTTTTCTAACTCATCTATGAAGTCAATATTTCCTTGATAGCAAAATCAAAAATACATATTTGAATTCATTGAACCAGTTTCACATACCACAACCAGAGGTGATATTATTCTATCACATCAGTATTTTAAAGAAGAAAAGTATATACTCATATTAACAGATTAATAGAAGACTTTGGAAAAATTTCAACACCCACTTTGAAAAAATTAAGATAAAGACTGAGGTTCTTTACAGTTGGTAAAGAACTTCTACACAAAATCTAAGGCCAAACCTCAAATTGTTAAATATAAAGTTAGCAAAATATGTACATGATCTTTATGAAGAAAACTATAAAATTATAGAATGTTGTAGTCTATATAAATACATGAAACTATAAAATTAGTTAATTCTATAAAATTATATATATATATAAAGCCATAAATTTTTTGATGAAAAAAATCAAAGATCTAAATAATCTGTGTTTATGAATAGGAAGATATTAATTGAAAATATCAACTTTCCTAAATTAATCTTTATGTTCAATGCAATCCCAACTAAAAGCCCAGCAGCTACTTTGTGAATATCAATCACACTCATTCAAAAATGTATATGAAAGGCAAAATACCCAGAATAACTAACATAATACTGAAAAATAAAGCAAGGATGCTGACAATATCTGACTTCAAAACTTGGTATTAAAGATACATATTGATCAAGACAGGAAAAGAATTGACAAATAAAATGAAACCATATTGACAATCCACAAATAGAGCCACATACATAGAGTCAACTGATCAACTGAACTTTGACAAATAACAGAGTCAAATCGATAGAAAACTGACAGTGTTTTAAACACCTGGTGCTAGAACAACTACACAACTGAAAGAACAAAAGAAAAAAAAAAAACATACATCTTTCTCAAGTATTTGCTCCACAGGGATTAAGACCTAAATGTAAAATATAACAATATAAAATCTCTAGAAGAAAAATTATTTAAGTTTGATGATGGCTTTTAATATATAACACCAAAATTATGGTTCATGGAAGATAAAATCAATAAACTGCACTTCACAACAAGATACCCCTGAACACCTATTAGAAAGGCCAATCCAAGCACTGACAATAGCAAATTCTGATGAAGGAGAAACAGAAGCGCTTATCCATAGCCAGTAGGAACACAAAATGGTATGTTCATTTTAGACAGTTTGGTAGTTTCTTGCAAAGTTAAGTTTACTGAGTAATTCAGCAACCTCAGTCTGAGTACATTAGGCAAATAAATTAAAAAATTACGTCTATACAAAAAACTTTCACACAAATATTTATAGCAGCTTTATTCATAACTGTCAAAAATTGGAAACAACCAAGATGCCCTTCAAGGGATGAGTGGAAAAACAAATGGTACATCCACACCGTAAGTATTATTCAGCAATAAAAAAATGAGCTGTCAAGCTAAGAAAAGACACAAAGGAAAGTTAAATGCATATTGCTAAGTGTGGAAACTTGTCTGAAAAAGGTACATTTGTATGATTCCATCTATGTGTGACATTCTGAACTGCAAAAAAGTGGAAATTTACTTTGGAAAATAGGTAGATTTGAATGAGATTAAACCAGGGCAGGCGAATGTCACTCTATTGCTGACACAGACACCAGGACAGCCTTTCATGAAGAGCTTTTCAAACTAAGTGTAACTTCAGTTTAAATATATTTGAATAGCACATTCTTTCAGGGAGAATTTTAAGTCAGCTTACAAAATCATAAATATAAGAGACAAAAGTATCAAAATACAAGTTAAAGAATAAGGAAACAGCTAAACAAGAAAACAAATGCACCAATAAGAAATGGTATGATTTGGGCATAAAAACCATTTTAGTTTCCTGGTGTCCAAATCAACAAAAGAATTCTGCACAAAAGCAGAAAGCAAACAATTTCCTTAGGGAAAACAAAAGGTATTTTCTTTTTTTTTTTTGTCTCAAACTTTAAAAGAAATGTTTACTATACGATACTCTAGAGTAGACATCAAAGAAAATGATATATAACATCCTCTAGTAGTTTAAATGCAAATGCAAAAGTCATGCAACTGTTTGTGCATATCCACCTTCAAAAATTAAAGACATAATGATTTATTAAATGCTATTTTGAACTAAAGAAAGGTCCAATGACTTTGTTTTCATGTAGGTCAGAAAAGGTTATGGAAAAAACCTATAAGGAGTAAAAGGTAAAATGATACAGAACTTGAATTACCTTTGGGCTACTAACTATAAATAGCAGTGAGATAATCTAAGATTATACTCCCCAGGAAAAAAATCTGTTTCAGTGATAATGTGTGATAACTTAGAGCAAGTGATAGATTTAATGTTCTATTATGCATATTAGGCACTTGAAGCACCTATTCTTGTTCAATCCAAATGTCTATTTGACCTCTGTGAGTGATTGTGATCCACAGGGTAATATCAGGTAATATCTGTCTGGTAATTTTGCTGCAAGCTTCTCCCCTGCAAACATTTTGCCCCATAAGTAACTGACCATAGGCATTTATTTTGTACAAAAGAAAAAGAACAAAAGTAAAAGAATGGCATTCTAAGGACATACTGAACTATGACATTTTTCATGTTTGTAAAGATTCATGACAATACTGAGAAAATAACTGATTTTCTTCAGAGGTAAAAGAGGGACATTCAAAATTATGAAATATGAAAATAAAAAATTAAAGATATTAAAACATAAAATATTCAAATATATTATAAGAGTCAAAATATATGTGAATATACGTGTTAATTTATGGCACAATTGTTCAGAGAGTGGATTTTCTTTTGTGGATTATACCGAAGCACTTGTCTTCCAAGTCTTGCTGTCATTCATATTACACATCGCTTTATTGGAAATGTGAAATCAAAGAATGTAAAGCCAGATCACACACTACTATTCTAGAAAATAAAAACATATCCGTTTGTAAATAGTTGGTTTCTTATTTTGCCAATGGAGAAATAAAACTAAAATGTCAACTAGTTAATGTTTTTCTTTGTTAGAGCAAATTGCCTTAAAGGCAACAACGCTTGTAGCTAAAATATTACCTTGACCCTTGAGGTAAAAATCACCTTTTACCTCAAGAAGAAGCTTTACAAATATTCTAGCACTCCCACTCTGTGTTTTCTTAGACTGTTATCAACATGGACAATTGAATACACTATTGACTTTCTTTTTTGTCTGAACAGAAAGTGTTGTATTAGCAACAGCAATAATAGGGATTCCTGCTTTTTCAGTGGGATTTACAACCTAGTTAAGAAGGTATATACACCTCTAAGATAAAAATCCAATGGAAATAAATAAAAGTTAAATGTCAAATGAATGACTGTCACAACTTTTTATTATTTGAAAATAATGATTAGGCTGCTCACTTATGACTAAAGCTTATCTCTGATCCAACAGCAGCTAGATGTATCACTAGCGGTATAAAGATACAGGTAGACCAGTAGGTGACTGAGTTGTCCTGGCAGGTGCTGGGAGCAGCTCACTGTGGCTCCTTTGCCCACTCAGTTGCTTTTCAGGAATCCAGGTGGTTACAACTTGCTGGGAATGACCCTACAGAGTATGAGAGCTGCTGCCTTCTGGAAAACTATGCACTTCTATCTGCTTCTAGAAATTCTAGCATACCCAACTCCTTATAGCATCAATAATTCTCATGTATAATGATAATTCACTATTAAAACATATACATAAAATATATATTTGATTATTTGATGGTGATGTCACACGTGTGACTTGGTGATGGGAAACCCGTGGGGATTACAATTGAGATGGAAAAAAAATGTAGAAAATGTTGTAAAAATAAACTGTTGTAAAATTTAATATATATATATATATATATATATATATATATATATAATATATGGGCAATCACCTCTATGACTTAATGCCTTCTTAGAAATTAATTGTAAGGCATCTCTATTTTCCCAGTAAAGTAAAACAGACATTAAGTTACATGGAATGAAGAGAAATAACAATACTTGCAGGCCATGGTAGTTGAATGGAGCTTGTCAGGAAAGACAACTTTGAGTTAGAGTTGGAAAGGAATGAAGAGTCCAATGAACCAGGAGAAGAGTGCACTGGGGAGCAATCACTACTTTAAGTTTGGTGACATACCAGAATTACAACCTCCAGAAGGATACTGACTTTCTTAGTCCACCTTTCTTATTTGTACTGAGATAGCAGAAAACTCCTTATTAGAATTATCTAGTTCATTTTAGAATCTCCACTCACCAAACCATGATGGGTCTGTATTTGAATCCCCTTTCTTACTGTATGTTGTATCCTGATTGTGAAAAGGGGTAATAACCTGTGGTGGCTACTGTTTTCATGGGAGTCCCTTAACCTTTACAAGCCAATAGCCTATAAATTTTATTGGCATAGTCCTTTCCTCCTTCAGAAGATGAAGTTTCCAACTGAAAAGCAGAGGAATTGTTCCCTATAAAAATTAAGAGTGACTTTTGCCTTGATCAGGTAGGGTCAGCTGCTGAGCCGGACATATGTACTTCAAATTTCACCTTTCATAGTTCTCTTTATATTCCCACCATCTGCAATCATTTGCATATCTTCTAGTTTGTCCCCTTCAAGTGCAGTCATCAGTACACTGGAAATGAAGTAGGGAATCTTGAGGAAGTCACTGAGTTTGGAGGGAATGTTTAGAATTCAATAGCCTACAGCTGGCAATAGACATGCTGCACTTAATGCAAAAGTTGAAACTGTAAATTGTTTTACTATGCAAATGTTTCTCTCTGCTTTATTTTCATTGTGATCTTAGAAAAATCCAACATATTTGATGTGGGCAGGAGGGTAGAGTAGGGATCACTAGAAAGCAGAAACATATTTTGGGGAAGACACTTACCAGACAGGGTTACAGAAGAATAACTACTGGGCTCAGTACATTTATCCAAGTTAGGGACAGAGGAAGGAATGCAGTCAGAAATTAATATTGTAGACTTTTGGGAACTTGCATGACATTCTGCCTCCACCTCCCACCACTCTGTGATCTTGCACATTTGTGACCGTAATTATGACCCTAAGAAATACATAACCTTAGAATCTTAGAAACCACAGTTTCTCATCTTCCTCTGCCTCTTCTGGATATAACTGCAAAAATAGCCAATTATTTTCCTTCACTAAAAGGTGACTCCCTTTTCTTTTTTAGTTGTGACAATTCTTATGAGGTATCAGTATTCTAGCTTCCAATAAAAATTTTAAGTTTGTGACTTGATAAACAGAAGACGTCTCCTTGTTGTATTTAAAAATCACCCCCACGGTACCATTGTTAACTAATGAAGAAAACTAGTGATTTAAAAATAAATAAAATTATATGATGTCTGGATTTGTGTTAAAATAATCCTTGAGGGAAGAAGGAGTAGATGGATTTGCCAAGTATCAATAATTATTGAAGTTTCTCATAGACCCAAGTAACACATTTTACTGTTCTATCTAGGTTTGCTATGTTTGAAAATACCATAATAAAAAGTTGTTTAATTGTCCCTTACGGTGGAAATATAGAGTGAAGATTATTCTATAAATATACTTCTATATCACCTCCATTATTTACTGCACATAACACACTACACGTAGTACAGAGGGACCGGTTTTAACCGATTAGATTTAACCATTCTTTAGGACTTAAAATTTGTTGCAAGAGTTCCCTAATAGCCTCTGGACCAGAGTGTTAAAGTTGAGAGTCAATACTCAGGTTCATTTTTCATGTGATCCACGTTAACTAAAAGGACCAGGAGGAATGTCCATTCAGAAAAAGTAGCTACTGAGTTAGATGTTAGATAATAAAAAATCTCTGCCTACTAAACAAAACATAAACTCATCAAGCTTAGTGGAGTAGTAGGAATCATATGATCATAGCTTTGTACATAATATGGGAATGAACGTAAGAGGACTGCCAAGATCCCCATTCAGCTATACCTATCTTATGTTGTTTAAAATCCTGGGGATGATGCCAGCTTTAAGTGAAACATTCCTCTGAACCCACTTTTCTAATTTTCCTGGACTTCACAACCAAGACTCTCCTTTAGTACCTCAGGAACCAAGTTGTTCACTAAAATGACAGTGGAAACACTTTGTATATCAGCATCTTGTTGTGACAAAGTCTTTTCATTATGTAACTGTTACAACCCAAATATTGAGGGTATTATTGTCACATTACCTCCTTACACATTTACTCCTCCTGAATCATTTAAATTCCACCTCTACACTGAACATTTCTTGACAAATTCGACCTATCGTGGATTCTTCTTTTTTTTTTTTTTCCAAATTCTTTAAATGCATAGCATTGAAATTTTGTACACACACATTAAATACAATGACTACATGGTCAATACTTTTTGACCGGCTGAGTGAAACAGATTGTTTTTTTTAGTATGATAAAATAATGCTGTGACTTAAGATTATGAAATAAAATCAAAATATTATTTTATAAAATAAATGAATATTGGCTGTGAGACGTTTTCTTAGTCTTTATGTGGAAATAAAGGTGAACAAGAAATGATTCCTTTTCTCTAAGAGTTAATATCAGAGGTCTAAGCAGACATGTGCTGATCACTGAAGTGAAGTCTGTTAGTTAATAGCTTAGGGAAGTTTGAATAACAAAATAGATAAATTCTAGATTCCTTCCAGGATGCTGCTCCTCATAACTCAGGTGGCTCGAGTTTCCAGTAAATCTCACAAGCAAATTCTTGGCCCCATCTTAGCTAACCTAATGAGTAGTACTGATGCCATACAGTCAAGTAATGCTCTCAGCTCTTATCAGGAAAAACATCAGGGAATAGCTGTTCTAGAATCTGAATCAGTAGCTATTTTGCCAGGATTCCTTGTCACCATATTTTTCAATATGCCATGTATTTAAAATCTGTTAATCAGGAGGCACAGCAGGGATCCTGGAAGTGCTATGTCATCACTTTACACAAGTTTATAGTGCTCTTGCCAAGTTTGCAATAAAAAATCGGCTTTGTGATGTAAAATTTGAATTTGTTTGCCATGACATTTCGTTAGCAGCCTCCATTAATTGGTTAAGAAAACCTTTCTTATCTTCCAAGAGAAGTGAATACTTGAAAGATAAATTCCTTAGCACAGGATTTACTTAAAGCTGATCTCTATCTTCCTCTATTACTTTTAATGGACTTGTAGCTTACTTAAAATTGCTTAATTTTTTTTCCTAATAATAAAATCCAAATGAGCTTTTTATCCATTACATAACAGAGAAACACTAGGGAACTACTAAAATTACTTAAAAAGTAGACTTCATGTGGTGTATCAGACTCTGTCCATTTCTATGTATAGAAACATAACTGATCATTAATATTCAAGGGATTTTTTTTTTTAAGAATCAGCGAATTGCTTTAAAACAGAGCTTAGGGACTTTAATTTTGAGCCAGAAATATTTCAATAAAAGCACACGAGACTATGGTGATGGCACATGGGTGATCTGATGTTGGGAATTCATCTCCAACCGAGATGGAAAAATGCACAAAGTGAAGGGTGATGTAAAACACACACACACACACATGTGTGTGCATGAAATGTGTGTGTGCACATTTGGCCTCAAAAACTATAGTTAGGCACTAATATTCTGAGCAAAGAATGAGTAATATGTTGTCTTTTTCACAAAATTATAAAACCAGTTCAATTTTCATTTCATATAACTTCTCTCAAAATGTTAAAAAAAAAATATATATATATATATATATATATAAAGACTTATTTATTTACACACACACATGTGTGTGCATGAAATGTGTGTG
>NW_004567114.1:54317867-54390014 GCF_000260355.1 Condylura cristata | reverse complement strand
GATTCCTCTGTACAATGCTTTGCATTGAATTTTCTGAAGTTCATCAAAAAATTGATGAGCAATACCTTTGGAGACAAAGAAAAGACTGATCCAGGTAGGATCATTTTGAATGACAACTTAATTTTTAAGTTATTTCACTAGTAAGAGAAAATTCCTTTAAATTTACTTATACTTCCTTATGTATCTTTTATAACTGGAGGTCCTGAAATAAGAACGAAGAATATCAGATGACCAAGTTGTGGAAGTACACTTCCAAGATGCCCCCTCAGGACTCAGCCACTCACTCCCTCAGCTTTAGGGAGTGTCACCAGCTGACAACTGACCTCTTCCCCCAAAATGTCCACAACTGAAGGTCTCATTATTCCACTTTCCAAAATGAGCCCCCATTCAGTGTCTATTTAATGTAGGAAGACAAAAGCTCAGGAAACTTAATTCAATTTGGGGCATTTCTGGAGAGTCAATTCCAGGTTTAGATTTCCCCATGGGATTGGCTGAGCCCCTTACTGCAATTCCATCATGATTCCAATTTCCCCTCTATCCAATCAGTCCTCCTTACCTCACTCTTTTATAGGTTTTGCTCCAAAGAGCACCCCCAAATACATCTCCAAAGGCAAATCTGCATCTCAAGGATGCAGGTCTTTCCAGGGAACCTGGCCTGAAACCAGTGATCTTATGAAGGGAAGTCTAAAATAAGAACTTACAGATGGATCACTACGAGCAGGATGGCAATGAAGAACAATCAATAATTGTAAGTACATCAGTGACAGGCTTTTGGCACGAGTTGGGAATAACTGTTAAAAGAGTCACTGGTGGTAGACTGGAATGAAATTTTACAGGAATGCAACACACAAGCAGGTACAATATATCAGTCATTTTAGAGGTCTGAGAAAGCCAGCAACTATAAGCATTTTTAATATGAGATCTTTTGGTACATGGGAAAGACATAAATCATCAATTTCAAATAAAGTATGAAACTCTCAGGAACTTAACTAAAATTTTGGCTGATTAATAAATAAATACTTAGTAATATAGTATAACTCTAGGGAACATTTTGAATTTGTAACACTGGTTAAGTCTATTGCATCCAGTCATCATATAGCTGAAATGGAATTAGACACTAAGATTGGGATGAAGACACCAAATCAATTAACTTAAAAATCTTAAAATCCCAAATTCCCATAAACACTGTGAGCCTGTGAACTTTCCAATTCTTCCTTGGTGTTCTGCCATCAGTTACAGATATTTAGAGTTCTCTGCCTTCCCCTATGACCCCTGTCCTCAGGATCTAGATATCTATCACACTTTCCCTCCTGGATGGCAGATCAATAAGATCAATTCACAACAAAACCCAATCAGGGATATTCTAAGAAAGGAAATATAACTCAAGTAGCTTCACAACCTGGCTAACAAGCCCTGGAACCATCTGGGGAAGTATACAAGATGAAACATAAAGTTAAATACAGAAGAGCTTATTGATTTGGAAACACTTACTTGTGATACTGAAATCAACATTCTGGCAAGGACCCTGGAAGACAATGCTAACAAACTGGCTCTTAAAATCTTGGAGAAAGCAATGTCCCCCACTAAGTGATCTAGAAATGACAGACTAGAAGGATTAAAAGGCTCACACAGTGGCGATGGTAGAATGGATATACCATGTATATTAGTTTGTCATAACAAAATACCACAGACTGGATGACATAAACAGCAGAAATTTAATTTCTCCTACTTCTAGAAGCTACAAGTTCAAGATCAATGTTTTAGCACATCTGGTTTCTTCTGAGGACTCTTGACTTGGAGAGGCTGTCTTTTTACTGTGTTCTCATGTGATCTTTTCTCTGTATGCACACAACCCTGGTATCCCTTTGTGTGTTTGAGTTTCCTCTTCTTTTTAAAGATTTATATATTTATGCATACATAACTTGGGTACAGGCCAGAGTTGCAGGGATTGTGAGAGGATTCACCAGAAGACAGAGTGGGAACCAGAATAGGCAGACTGATGAAGCATACTGCCGAAGGGAGCAGCAGGAGAAATTGGAGAAGTCTGCCACATGTGAGTCAGCTTCACAGTGCTGTGCTTAAACTTGTTGAGCCACTAGGGAAGGCCCTTGAATTTCCTCCTTTTATTAGAAATCTAGTCAGATCAGATTAGGGCCCACTTTAATGGCCTCATTTCAATTACTGTTCCTTTCTCCAAATACATATCCTGAATTACTGGGGTAAGGATTTCAACATATGAATTGGGGGGGCGGGGGAAGAGCAGGACACTGTTCAGCCCAATATTATCTATAAAGCTAAAAAGCTCATCAGCTAACTATACTTTTAATGCAGGGTCCAGAGGACATGTCCTTGCCAATGCCAATGTGTCAATGGTTGTACTGTTAAGAGGCTACACATGCCAGTGTTACCACATGTGAGCCAGACGACTCAGAATTCAAGAGCATGTCTGGCCCACACCCATGTTTTGCACTCCACATTACACTGCCCTACTGCCTCTCTCTCAGACCACATATGTGGTCATGTGGAAGATGTCGGGGACATTATGGTCAGGTCACAATGGAAGACCACGTGAAAGCTGAAAAGAGTTGCAGCTGCAGCGGAACAAATGAAGAATGTTCCTGAGACATTTCACCTGGGCATCCATTCTTTGTGGAAAGAAATAGCCCAAGATAAGGACATCTCCTTCCAGAGGCCTGGAAGGATAGAGATTAGTGTATTAGGCACAGAGAAGTAAGGACTTCACTTTTCATACTTCCTATGAGCCACTTGAAAGGGTTCATATTTTTCATTTTCATAATTGTCTGATGAAAGGGATCAGATCCTGAATCCTATGGTGGAGGGCACTTCTACCAGGGAACATATGAAAAAAATCCAACTGAGCTTTAACCTACTCTGCACCCATTCCTCTTGGTTCAAGACAGACATGTTGATCAGTCCTCAAAATCTGAGGGCTGAGAGCCAGGATAATATCACCAAGTAAGTCAATGAGATCAGAGAGGTCACTAGCTAAGGAGAAAGAAGTCTTGAATGGCTAGAATAGGAGAGACAATGAACATCTCCTGGCCTCAAGACCAACTGTTGTGACAGGGACTATATTGATTTTTTTTTTTAATAATCCACACTTCTACCCTTAAAAATACACTAAATAGAATCCTTGAGGAGCTAATCTTAGAGTTAATGAACTTATACAAAGCAAGAGGACATGAGCAACACAGCAGTGATGTGAAGGCATGGTGTGTGCCACCCAGAACCATACCAAAACTGCTAAGCTTGAAGAGTTGCCCTGCCCAGAATTAAGTCCCACCCAGGAGCAGCCTGCATCTACTGACTGACCAACAGGAAACTTCAAAAACACCCCCACCCCTGACCTCTGGTCCCTAGCCCCTTGCCTCAATACAAGGGGAGTTGACAAGTTTCTGAAGTACCTTTACAGCTTCTAAAAGCTCAAGGTGACTACATTCTCTGCTGCAGTCACATCACACACAGCTCAACATTCAGCCAAATTCCAGGTCCCTCACACCATTATGGTGTTGCCTCAGAAAGTACTTCCTAATATCCACAAACATCATATCTAAGAGTCTGCTCTAGACACTTACATGCAACTAATCATGAGTACACATAGTCCTCTCACCACCTCAGCTACTCCCACGCCTCCTAAATGCTTACCAATGATGAATACCTGATTTTATTTGCAGTTAAAAATCCTCAAGGCCATATTTTGTTCCTTTGCATTATCTGTTTCCACTTACTTATTGGCTAAGGATATACCAGCAAGAATGTTACATGCAAAAGTCACATTGTCTTGTATTCTAGGAAAGGGGTTCTATTAAAATTCTCTTGTCACAGAAAAGGAGACTGAGACATCACGTGGCTAAGTAAATCACCCCATATTGTACAGGAGGTAAATGGCAACTGGGAATTAACACCGGGGCTCTGGGCTCCACGACCCAAGTTTTTTGACCTCTTCTACTTTGCTTCTTCACCATACTACATAAGTTACTTCATGGCTGAACAAGCATTTCTTATTTGTAAGTCACTTGATATTCCTGCTTGATGACAGGAAGGGCAAGATACAAAATGGGATGGTGGTCTCTGTCCATGGGGACTATATTCCTTCTAGACACATCCTTTCTTTGTCTGTATGCCATCCTTTCCTAGGGCTTCCTTTTATTGGCTTGAACAACAAATCATGAACCTTTCACAGTGGATATACATCTATAGTACACTGCTTGAGATCTAAAACCATCCAGTTAGACTTTTATACATATGTGTATGTGTGTGTGTGTGTGTGTGTGTGTCTACTTATATGAAACCAAACTTACCTTAGACAGTGACAGCTTTGTGTTTCTAGCCTTTAATTCTAGGCAGGACCAAAATTACATCTTCTAATGCAGCAAATTTGCTGATGAAACATAAAGTGGGAAGGGCAGATGCATCTTATCAAAGGACTATTTTCATCCTTTGCACATTTTCATTATATTTTCTACCTTTCTTTGCAAGTACATTTCAACTGCTGCCAGTGATGTAAACATAGAATAGCTCTAGTATGTACATGCTTAGCATGTATTTTCCCACAATTTTTTTATATATTACTACTAATATTATAAATGTATCATACCCAGCTTCCTTCCAAAGCTAAGAGCATCCTTGCATAGAAGAGAATGGGGAAGGTTTCAATTACATGGCCACAGTACATCTGCTCTATGCTGAATCACAAGCAAAAGGAGAGGAAGATAAGTCTCCACTCTGACCAATTTTCAGGTGAATCTTTTCTTCTCCACAATAGATTGGATTCCAGCCTTGGCTTCTAAATCTTTATGAGATCTATTGTAAAAATGTTCTCTCCCATCCTAGGACCTGATAGCTGCCCTCCCCCCCACCCGGAATGCATCACAGTCTGGTAGCACTCAGAGCTTTTAGCTTGTTAGTGCAAATCAACTTTTATTGCCTGCATTTGAGAGAAAAGGACAGTGAAATTGCACATCCATATATTATTTTAGCTATTTGTAAAAGGTTAAAAAAGAAGAATGGAGGCAAAAACTGCAGCATTTTCTGAGAACATCAGAAATTATTTCGAAGCACACGTGCATGCAGACAACACAGCCAGCTGTCCGCAGTTCCTGATAGTACACCACAGACAAACTAAATGTTAGCTAAGTGATTTACTGTCAACACGGGATGACATTTTGACATGCACTGTTTTTTTATGTTTTCCCATTTCCTGTGTGAAATTTGTGGAACTTTTAAAGCTGTTTGACTCCAGAAGCCTGTTTAGCTGCTCTGACCACTCAAACCCTGCAGACAGTAAGTGGCAAGAGGTGGTGAAGAATTACCAATAAATTGAGAGTTGAAAAGCAAGAATGATGAGTGAGGCAGTGTTGATATTAGAAACTTTGATTTGGGGGTTTATAAAGGTAACTGAATGTGACATTCAGTCATCTGGATTCTGAAATGGGCAAGTGAAAGGATTACAGATGATAGCTTTTAGTGAAGGGCAAAATCTTTTAAATCTTTTATGGCTGAAGTTTCAAGGCAAAGTCAAAACTAGATTAGAAGATAATCAATACTCTGAGGCTTACCAAGAGGGTTAGAGCATTTTTACTCAGAATGCCTATCTTAGGAAGTAGCTTTGGGAGACAGTCTCAACTATAACCAGCAAAGGGGTTTTATAAAAGTGATGACAGAAAAATATACATTTTAAAAATATACAGTGATAAATGTTATAGGCATCTAATTTGTCCATATTAAACACCATCAAAATGCCTATTTGCCTCTATATTTCTAAAGTATAGTTATGCAAAAGCTTCTATGGAGCAAAAGCTTTGATTTCAGCAGTATCTTTAAACAAATTATGGTTACGAGGGTAGTGAGAAGAATGGGATAAAAACTGGGATGGGAAGAGCACTCGGGACTACAGTGATAGCATGTGGGTAAACTGGTGGTAGGAAGTCCATGGGGATTACAACCAAGGTGAAAAAAAAATGCACAAAATAAGTGACGTAACAAAGTAAAAAGTAAATAAAAATTTAAAAAAACAAAAAAAAATCTGTTTTAGCAGAGGGCCTTATGGATAAATTCTGTAGGTCATCACTGGAGCAAATTGGCAGACCATTTTTATATTTTGCAAAAGGTAATTCTGAACTAAGCCTGATACATGCAAAAATGTGTCTTAGTTTTCCTCTCAAAAATTAATTGTGACTGTTCTTACAACTAAAATGGCATGATTTAATCTATTTGTTCATCAAAATGTATCCAGCTTCCACCAAATGCTTGACCACCCATATGTGTAAATGCTTCCTAAAGCTTCCTACAGCTTGTTATACATTTCTCCTCTCTCAAAATTCCTACCCCACACCTGTTTTACCTCTCAGATTATGGTATTGCCGCATACTTACAGGATAAAGTCCTGTCCTCATTCTCCACCTTCCTCCATCAGTAATGATATTTTCCTATTACTTAAGAAATATACTGGGTTTTTTTTGTTTTGTTTTGTTTTTAACATTTATTTATTTATTTATGTATACAGAGCAGGGGTAAAAGCCAGAGGTACAGGGGCAGTGAGAAGATTCACCAGAGACAGAGTGGGGAACACAACAGGCATCTCTATGAAGTACACTGCTGAGGGGAGCAGCGGGCGGGTCAGAAGAGGTCTGCCGTGCCATGTGGGATCACCTCCTGGGCAGGCGGGGATCCAACTCATGGTGAACTGGCTTTAGCTTCTTAGTGCTGTGCTTTAACCCGCTGTGCCACCAGGGAGAGCCTTTTGTTCTTGTTTTTGTTTTTAAGATCAAACTCCCCACCTGCTCTAGAATTTTCACAGGCTTTGCAAAGCTTTCTTAATTGCACCTTCAGACCCTTCCTGTATATTCCATTTCCCATGGGCAATAACTGTGCTTGCCTGTGCTATTCAAGAAAAATCCTCCTTGAATCCCATATTCCCTCTATAGATCTTACCATATATTGTCCTTTATAGAACAAGTTTTCAAGAATTACCTATACCTGTTGTCTCCTCTAGCTCACATCACATTTACTCTTCATTCCATTCCAATATTGGCTGCAACTCTCCCAACCCCAAACCCCACTCCACTGAAAAAATGTATGCCAAGTTTTTCAATGATGTCTGTGCTGTTAAAACAAAAGCTTCCTTTCTGTTCAAATGTCATGGTCCTCTCCACAAAATACTGTGAGGTAGATTATCCCCTTCTTAAAATACTATCTTCCTTTGAATTCCAGGAGACGTCACTCCAGTTTTATCTTTAACTTTTTTTTTAAACCTCACCTTCGTAATTCTTTGTTTCCTTGATGGTCCAGATGTTGGAAGGAATAGGATTTTGAGTATATTTACCTTTCCAGCACTTAATCCAACCACTGAGTTTCAAAATTATGAATATCTGGGCTAAGCTTGCTCTCACAGCACATCTCTCTGAAGGAAAAGCCAGGTGTTCATGTCCCCTACAGTTCAGTCCACAATTCCTTCCAGTTATCACAGAGCTAGCCCATTAATTTTTAAATCTACTTAATCAGGTTATCAAACTGCTCATTCATTTCAACTAGAACAAACCTGAATTTACTTTCAATGTTAGTTTCAAGCAAAGTATCAAACACTATAATTTAAGACCTTGTTTCCACTAAGCAATGAATCTTTGTATCCAGTTCTTAATAGCTCTTCAAATGTTAAACACGATTATAAATATTTTGCAAGTTCCATCATTTTCACATATTCTTTCTTTCTTTACCAGTTGAATTATTTATATGATACACTTACTAACAATATAAATTCTAAAGATGACTAACCTGAATCACAAATTGTCAGACAAGTTAACAATTAGACCCTTTGGGCGACTGAATATTATCAAATATTATTAGGTGTTACAGACATTTCATATTTAATGAAATTAGATGAGAATTCTCCAATGAGGTTTAAACTTGAATGTGTGATATACATCCACCTGAGCTGAATTACTGATACAAAGACTGGAGCTAAAATCAAACTAGCATTGGACTCCTGAGGATCTATGAGACCTCGTGAGAATTATAATATGCTTCCACTTCTCTGCCCTTTTCATTGGTTTTTAAGGAAATCTATAATTAGTGAATGAACAAGAGGCTATATTGATAAATGACTATTGAATCTGCTATTTTTCCATTAAATCAGAGCGTTTTCTTTCTGTGATCATATGGTCGATATTTGCACAATCAAGTGAATTGGACACTGGGTCAATATGGCTTAGCCATGAATAAGTTACTATCCATCCAATCCACATTTCTGAAAGCTTATTTTTTGTCAAAAAACCTGGCTTAAGCTGGTTTACTTTTGTCAGATGTCTGTCTGTCTTAACTCAGTATGAGAAAGACAGAAACATTCCCACCATAGAGTACACATTTCAATGTTTAATAGGGAGTAGGGCAAACTAGCAGGTGCTAATACAGATCTCTACTTGTTGCATACCCTCTAGCTCTACTGTGGCACAACTTTCAACTTTCCATCTCAGCTATAAGTTCCCTAAGACAGTGCTGTAAATTGTATTTTTGTCAAAATACTGTCTCCTACTTCCAGGACCTCATGACAAAAGAATTATTCTTCCCACCCACTGACAATTAGCTTGTAGTTGTGATTTAACTCGGTCTATGAAATGTGAATCTTTGTAACATAAGCCACTTCCAGGAAGAAATTTTAAAAGCCAGCACATATTCCTACCACCACTGTTTTCCCACTGTCATGAGACTGGTTAAGAAGACAGGCACTGTTCCTTCCAACTAAATAGCAGAATGAAGTTCAAACATGGAACAGAGTCAAAGTCAAACTTCAAAACAGCTAATGGTAACAAATACGTTTTTTTCATTATACTGATCCAAGATTTTAGTGATCTTTGTTATTGGAGGAAAACCTACTTTAAGTGGACTGATACAAGCTATATAAACTGGCAGAATGTATGGTACAAAGAAGATGATCATTTGTTATATGAGCAAACAAACCACAAAAAGAGAGACTAGAAAGCACTTCAGTTCATTACAACATTTTATTCCCTCATATAACATTACTGGGACTGAAATATAACATATTCTAGTCACTGAGATCAAGAAATCAGTTCCAAAGTGGATATCTATTTAAAAGTGTTACTACTATTGGTGCTGAAAGAAAACTAGCAGCAATTTTATTATTGGAGATTTCAGTTTTAAGTTTAACAAAATATTTAAGTACCTAAATTGTAAGTAATGCTGAATGAAGACCCCAGTTCTTACAGATTAAATGGTAATCTCTATCTCTTAATTTTTTCTGCCTGGGGAGCTTTGATAAAAATAAATGATGTTGTGCTACCTACACTTATCTGCCATGACCACACATTTCCAAAGTAGAATAATCCATCAGGCACCCTTACTGTCTGTGAGGGCTACATTCACTGTTAAAAGAATCACAGCAATCAAACTAGACTTCACTGGTCTTGCACTTAATTTTGGTGAGCTCCTTGCGTATATTTATCTCTTTTTCCCCATTTTAAGTATGTTAAAATCTCGGTATTTCATAGCCCATATAATCAGCATCTTGATGAACCCCGTGGTACATGATCTTTGCAAACTCCTTTGTTATCTGCATTGCACTGAATATTGATTTGTGCTACCTATCTCGCCTGAGAGTCCTATATCAAGTAGTGCTGCATTCCAATAAAATATGACTGTTTTAAGTCAAGGCTTATACAGCATAAGATAATGAAGAAATCTGACAATCAAATTGTGAATCCAGTATAAAAATGCATTGGATCTAAGTTGGGTGTCTACATGGTTGACTACAGAAGCTTTTACTTGTGGTTATAGGTTGACTATCTTGAAAACTCCTCTATGATCAAAGATAGACATCAAAGGAGGAAGATTTTTGCTCTCCTCTAAAAGTAACATGGGACCCTAATGAAGCATGCTACTAGGAAGAAGTCTATCTTTTGGCTCTCTCTGACAGCAGGAGCAGAGTTAATCACAAGGAAGATTTTCTTCCCATCCTTACCTTTCATCTTCAACAATATCTGGTAGGAACAAAAGTAGGGTTGAACCAAGATACAAATGAAGATGTTTCTCTGGTCATTTAATAGCCTCAGTTTCTATTCAAGAGAGAAAAGCATGCCTTTGGCCTTGGTTAGTTTTTAAAATATAAGGAAATAAAGCAGCCTGATGTCAGATAATACCAATAACTCAGTGACTATGTTATCATTTGAATTCAAAATATATAATTTGGGTAAGATAGACAATAACATGGATACTAAACACTCTTTTATCTTATAACAAAGAATAGTGCAGATCCTCTTTGGTGCTTTTCCTTTCTCTGTATTCTCATTCTCATGATTGAAAGCAAGTAATTTATAATGAATGATGCCTTTAAGGTAGAGCAAGATTGCTACCAGTTTTTATAGCTGGTAATGGAAAAACTGCAGAATAGTGAGTAATAACTTACCTCATTAATTTTCTCAGACATGATCTATGCAATAAACCCATAATTCTAAAATTTGGGGTATAAAGAAATGCCTTGGCCTTCAATGGAATATACCTGCCCCCACTATATCCTAACTTTAAGCACTAGTTCTCTTTCTTACCTATGAATTAAGTCATTTTAAGTATGCCTTTACCTTGTATGGAATAGTATCTATGTGCCACTTTGCCACTTATCATGGAATTACATTTAATGAGAAAAATGCATCTGTGTGGTTCATGAATGGTACACAAAGGTAATTTCAGAACATTTGTCTGTAATAGAAGGGCCCCTGCCTATGAACTACAAAGACGAGGTGACCCTGCAGACTCTTGCTTTGAGAATGTAACTAAAGTATTTATGTTCAGGCTGTCAATATGTGAAAGTTTGCTCTGCTGGCTGATTCAGAGAATAGCAATAATAGTGATAATGACAATGATGATCATAATGAAAGTGGGAGTACTTTTGGAAAACAATGTTCTACCTCATTCAGAGCCAACAAAACAGGAACACCAGGGGAGCCTGTTTGGCACAGAAACTTCTACAAAGTTGTAGTTCCTGTTGTCCTTTTCACCCAAGTAGGGTACTGTGACTGAGTTTCCTCAAACATCTTTCCATTATCCATGCAGCCCAAACAAAGAAACCAAGAAAAACAAAACAACCAAGACCTTCCTGCTACTAGCTCTATCTGGATCCAAAAGAAATTTCTTTATCAAGTCTATCTTCATTCCGCCATTTCTGCAGTCAGTTTCTCTATTAGAACAATGGAGCTTCAGAAGTTGCCCCTGGTTTCCCAAAGGCATCACAATCTTTCTTGTATCTCAGAACTCTAACCCCAAAGTTTACTTATTGCTGAGATGGTGATTAATCCTACGTTCACAGCAGGTAATAGGAAGTTTGGGGACAAAATAAGGGAGTCAGCAATGAATATACAACTAAGGCAGAATATCACCTCTACATTCTCAAATGGAAGTTGGAAAGAGGCAGTCATGCCTCTACACAAAGTAGCCCAGTAAACTGTCAAGTTAATCTTTCTTGATCTTCTATATTCATTCCTTTTTGAAAAGTTAGATATTTCACCCAGCCTATGTTGTCATCTGTTCTGGAAGAGCTATGCTGTCTTCTAGCTTTCAGTATAAGGAATGAAGTCCAGAAGAATGGTATTATTAATACTGCTTATTTTGACAAGGATTCGAGCTATAAGGCTGGCTAGCATTTTCAAGAAAGACCTAGTACATTCTTATGATACCAGAGGCAATAGTCTGCTTTTCTTCTGTTTTACTATTTCCTTTAAAATATTGCAACATCATGCTTAGTGAGATAAGCCAGAAAGAGAAAGAAAATTACCGGATGGTTTCACTCATAGCAGGAGTATAATGGACCAGGCGAGAAAATAACAAGAATAATGAACAACCATATACCAGAGACATTTTGTGGGGGTGGAGTGGGGAACAGGATCAAAAATGGGGGGAGGGGGTGGGGAGGGAAGTGCACTGGATTATGGTGATGGCACACGAGTGACTTGGTGATGGGAAACCCGCAGAGATTACAATTGAGATGGAAAAAAAATGTACAAAATGATGTAAAAATAAACTGTTATAAAATAAAATATTGCAATATCAAAAACAAATAAATCTAAAACTGATTATCTCTCAGACAACCAGGTACATTTGCTACTACTCTATCATTCATGGACTTTTACAATAGCTATTCCCACAACTATCACGTTGCAGTAAGTGCTATGAAACATGGATGCTATGCCCATGTTTTTGTCCTCTTGGACTTCCTAACATAACTAGGGAGGCATGCAGTGAAGGCATGGTTAGTTGCATGACAAAAGCAAGTCACAAGCAACGAATACATAGGTGACTATGTCATTTTAACAATGGGTCATTTTAACAATGTTTCAGAAGAGCTAAGAAGAAATCTAAGATACTGTAGCATGACAGACCAAGGAAGAGTAGGTAGTTCTGGAAAAAGCTGACAGAGGACTATTAGGTTGTATTATGGGTCAACAAGATAAGTTGGAAAAACAGGAAGACTGGCCCATTGGAGCTGGGCAGGCCATGCAAGTTACAATAGAAGGTTTATGTAGAGAAGTGGTAGCAGGAAGTTGAAATATTTTGACTAAATTGTTTAAGGTCATAAATCCTAAGTCACTCTAAGTGTCCACTTACAGAGCAACTGACAAGAAGGGAGAACAAGAAAAATACATATTAGTTATGTATATACTGCTGGATTAATACATACATATGTTCCTTTGCCCTTCATCCTAATGAAAGTTTAACTTAAGCACAAAATGTTACAGTATCAGTCTAAACAAACTGTCTATCTTCCATTTATGACATAAGATTCCACTGACCCTATTTTTATGTTTATATAATTGAACTTAGTATCATATATGAAAATGACATTTCTGAATTTTTAGTTACACAAATACTTTATTGAGAAGCATGAACACAGATGAAACCTTTGTAAAATTGCTGAGAAAATGGATGGAGGAAAATATTACAGTACACCATCAACGAATAATTGAATGGATCTACTCACTATAAGTAATCACCAAGCTTCAATACAGACAGGAGAATAATCTTGAAATAAGTGTTTTAGTTGTAGACATTATCATTTACATGCAACAGACAGTTGGATCACTAAATTATCTCATATCTGAAAATAAAGTGTTTTTATTAAAAAACTGTAAATGTATAAATGAATATTTTATTAAGAATGATTCAGATATGCTAGAATGATATATGTTACACTAGTTATAACTCTTAATTTTTAGGACGCTATATTAAAGCCTGTTGTCAATAAACTTTTTTATAGCACTGTACTTAAATTTGGTCATCAATTTGTAATGAGTCCAGTATTTTGATGGAACTGTTCTGTAACCATAGAGTCTGTAAGCACTATGGAAGAAAAGGGAATTTTAAGCAAAAAGTGATGTGGGGAAAACAAAACTTTAGGAAGATTAATCTGACAGCAGAATGTTGTATAAATTCGAAAAGGAAGTGACTAGATTCTCCCTGATTGAAACCACCTCATCAGCCAACTTCCTGCATTTTCTTAGCATTCCCAACAGCATTCTAGTGATATTCCAATTTGCTTGTTTTGTTCTACCTAAATTCACATTTATGATAGTCTTTTGGGGTGCAATCATTTATCTAGTTAGTTTTAAAGAACTTCAGGAAGACACTGTGTTGATTATTTATACTCGTGCCCCTGACTTTTCCAGAAGAGACATGAATGTGAAGTTTGAAGTTGCTTTCCAACTCTCTCTGGTAGTAGCTGCATCTCCTATTACTGACACCCTCTCAGCATCAGTGAATATACTAGGCTGCCAGCTCTTCTATCTTGTCTTTGATCATTGCTCCTCTAAATAATGTAAGAGATTTTCAGGATTGGGCTTTGGTGCCACTTTATCACAAAGGAAGCACTGTTGCTTGTTATTGGTACAATCTGCCTTCCTATGAAGGCCTAGTTTTATATAAAAATTACCACCAATTTGATTACATTTGTTTCTCCTTTTTTTCCCCCTGGTCCCTTATGGTCCTGCTATGAGTGAAACTATCTAGGCCTTTTCTTTTTCTTTCTCGCTTATTGCACTAAGCATGAAGCACTAAGCATGAATTCTTCCAGCTCCATCCATGTTGCTGCAAAAGGCATGGATCTTTGTGATTGCTGAATAATATTCCCTTGTGTATATGTACCATTTATTTTTAATTCAGTGGTCTATTTTTGGGCATTTGGGTTAATTCTACATATTCCCATTATAAATAGAGCAGCAATAAACACGGGGTTGCAGGTGTCCTTTTGATTCAATGTTTTTGTGTCCTTTGGGTGGATACCTAGTAGTAGGATTGCTGGGTTATATGGAAGCTCTAAAACAAAAACAATGAACAATGATAAACCAGAGACATTTTATGGGAGTGGAAAGGGGGATGGGATCAGAACTGGGGCGGGAAGAGTACACCAGACCATGGTGATGGCACACGGGTGAACTGGTGGTGGGAAGCCCTTGGGGAGTACAACTGAGATGGGAAAATGTACACAATGAAGAATGATGTAAAAAATAAATAAGAAAAGTAAAATAAAACACTGAAATAACTGGCAAAAAAAAAATACCACCAACTTGGAACATGAGAAGACTTCAGAATATTCAAATGACATCGCATCATCAGGAAATATTCAACTAAAGAACATTTAGGTGTCAAGTCTCTAAAAGTTCTCTACTGAGCAATCACTAATTTCCCAACTCCAAATTGAATGAAAGAAGATCTTTATCATTTAAACTTTAAAATTTCTGTTATGTTCTCTAAGCAGAAAATTGGGAAGAAAGGACAATAAAAACTCTCAGGGAGACCTCTACTTCCTTTGCAAAGGATGAACCATCCAGTTGTATTTAATTATAACAGCTTTACAAAAACTAGGGCATTTAAGACATTTTAACCTAACCTCAGATAAAATCAAACTTCTTGAGCTTCCTCAGATATTTAGAAGCAGATATTAACATGAAAATGAAACTGACTGAGTAATGGAGACCTCCATGTTAATGGCATAGGTACTATTTCCTTTATGCCTAGAGACACAGAAGAATAAAGTACTATAAGGACCTTTGTTACTACTTTTTTAATCATTCTTTCCTTCCCTTGCTCCCCTTCCTCCATCCTTTCTTCCCTTCTTCCTTTCTTCCTTTCTTCCTTCCTTCCTGAAACATATTAAAATTTTAATTTATTTGAGCAAAAAATCACTTTGAATTGGACAGCACCAAAGGAAGTCGCCAGCTCCTCTCTACTGAAAGCTTCATAGAGAAAAATCAGGTGCAAGTAAGGAAATTACTGTCTATAGTTTTGAAGTTAGTGGAGTGTAACTCTCCTGAGCATTTTGACTTTATAACTTAGAGGCATCTACAGACTTGGATTTTAGTTAACTTACCTAGGCCACTAGGGCACTAGAGCCACATCGGACTCGGGCTCAGATCCCTCCCGATTCCCTCTCCCACTCAGTACTGAGGATTGAGTTTTCCTTAAAAGGATTCTCCTCCCAGAAGTAGAGAAACAAGTCAGGATACATATCTGGAGATGTAGCTTCACTGGCACAAAAAGTTGTTCTGCTCATTGAGCCACCTATAAAAATTGACTCCTCATTCAGATTAAGCTCCATCTGCTCTGAAAACTATCTCAGCTGGTGTAGCTTTTGGTCTAAAGAGTTATGAAACCTCAGTGTACACATGGTTATGAATTTTCACATATTTTTGACAGCTCGTTCAAAGCGAAACTTTTTCTATAATTCAATGAAAGGAAGAACAAAAAAGGTTAACTCACCATCCCTGTATTCTTTGTATTTTTAAAATGCCTTTAAACTGTTCAAAATGCTTTCGCCTTATAACATGTTTTTATACCTCCTAATTTGTAATAATCTATGTCTCATATAGTAATAATCACATTATCTATAAAATTCATTTTAAATGTGGAGAGTCAGCAAGTGCATTATTTAAATCATCTAATGGTGCAGTGTTCGCAAAGGGTCAAGGTTTATTAAATCATTATTTTTCATTCACCACAAAGTTTGAAAGCTGTGAATTTGAAATATTCTTCTCAGCAAAAAGAAAGAAAAAAATGAGTTTGTATAAATGGAGGCTTTGGTGTTGGGCAGAAATTAAAAAAAAAATAGTGTTTTTTCTAATCAGTAAGTAATTCACACTTCAGACACCTTTTTAGCTGATTCCTGATGGACTGGATATTTTTGAACAAAGATTCCTAAGGGCTCATTAAAGCTTTATCTTCCTGAAAGTGAAGTTGTTTCCCTGATATGAGGGAGGCACAAAAGGAGCCCAGAGAGCATGTGGTTGGCAGGTAAGTAGCCCAAGTGATCAAAAACTTTCAATGGAGTTTTTAGTATTTGGGAAAACGAATTATGTTCATAAATAATTTTGTTAGATAAATGTTAGATATAGCAGGGTACAACTTATGTGACAGAGAATACCAATGAGGTTTTTTTTGTTTTGTTTTGTTTTGTTTTTCCACTTAATCTCAGGTAACAGTATCAAAATCAAGCAGTATCAAAAAATCTAATAATTGTTTCTGATTGTCTTTAAATATATGCTAATCCATAGATTAGGTAGCAAAGTCAACCTGAAACTTTGAACATGGAGGCAAATACTATTTTATATAGGGCAGTAAAAGTCTGCCACCACAAAATATGCCTTTTTGGCAAAAATTTGATTTCAGGGAGACTACTTTTAATATTTACATATAAACTTAAAAAGAAGACTGTTCTGGAAGACCTAATCTCTTAATTCTTTGTCAAATATGCCTTCCCTAATAAACCCCCTACCTAACAAACTCCCTTTCTTCCCCTAACCTGCCTTGTCCTAGCTAGTATAGTAAAGATGGTTTTAAAAGCCACCGCAAGTTACTCTGTCATGTGGAATCTCTTCATGGATACAGGAAGCATACATGGCTTTTTATTTCATCAATTCATCTAATCATCTAATCAGCTTAACTGCTAAAAGAACCCAAAGGTATAAATGTTTTCCTTTGTGCCCTAACATTTGTATCTTCTGAAACTTAGTTATATGATTCACAACCACAGTGGAATAACTGGACATATATCACGGTATCTTCTGAAGATACAGTTTTAATAGAGGGATATTATAAGCAGTAGCAGAATCCAATTATCTCATAGCCATGATCATGATCATATGAGATATAGGTTATTTGGCCAGCAGAATCTAAGATGTTTTTTGATCTCCTGCCCCTAGATTATGTGAGGTCCCACAGAGAGCGATTTCACAAAAATTTAGTGCCATTTAAATGACAAATTCCCAAGTCTCCTCTCAAGACAATCTACTAATATTAATTTTCATTATCTACATGTATACTAGACTTAAGGGCAAATCTCATTATTTTTCTAAAAACATCACCTTTGAAATTCCAAATAGTCTATGGCAATACTCCTTACTCTCCATGCCAAGTCTCAGAAATTCGTAATTTAGTAAATAAGGCAAAAAATATATTTTACGATCCTCCCTGGTGGTGCAGCGGGTTAAAGCACAGCACTGAGAAACTAAAGCCGCTTCTGCATGAATTTGATTCTCGCCTGCCCTGGAGGTGACCACATGGCGCGGCAGACCTCTCCTGACCCGCCCGCTGCTCCCCTCAGCAGTGTACTTCATCTATCTGCCTGTTCTGCTCCTCACTCTGTCTCTGGTGAAGCCTTTCACCACCCCGATCCTCTGGCCTGTACCCCAGTTCTGTATGTACAAATAAATAAATCTAAAAAAAAAAAAGATATATTTTACTTTCTCTCCTACAGCCTTATTTATCAAGCATCTATGGGGGGCAGGGGATGGGGGACAAACGGCGGAAAGGTAATTTGACTAATCATAATTGTTTAAAAGCAGTCTTCTAGTTCAGTAAAGCAGAAGAAAAGGAGAAAACTTATAATAAATGGATGAGAAGTATGTAAGTAAACAAATAATATAGATTATCTTATGTTTTCTTTTAAAAGTAGAAGAGCTAATTTGAACACTTAGCCTAATATTTGCCATCATAGACACTAAACTAATGATATTTCCTACCCCTATTTTCCCTTTCCAAATATAGCTTCCAACACTTGAACAAATGCAAGAAGTTTCAATGTTACTGGAAAAATAAAAGAAAGCTTAAATTCATATTTCTTTGACAGTTGCACCTTCATAGATAGCTGCGGCACAGGCATTTATTTACAAGATGGCCACTTGAGCAAGATGGCCACTTGAGCAATGGCAGTTAGTCAAGGCTTGTGAGGCTCACCAGAAACCCTTACCACTCCCTACCTAGATAGCTGATTGGAAATTAAAGGTCCTATCCAGATTAAGGATTGTTACCAGAAATTAACCTTTCTGTAGGAAAAAAATATCTCTGTATGGCAGGGAAAATATCAAATTACAAAACATTTGTTATATGAGTCCCCTCCCCTCTCATTGAAGCCCAGATCCCTATTCCATTTCTTAGCTCAAAATATATACCCCCACTTTGCTCCACTAGCTTGGAATCCACATCTATGTGTATAAAAAAATTTTATACACATACACACATATATATACACACACATAATTTTTCTCCTAATAATCAACTTGATGCTAATTTTAATACTTAACGAGCTCAAGGAGAACCCAGAAGAGTAGTGGAAAATTTTCCCTACTCCCTAACAAGAGAAAACAATGCAAAGGTAAAAAACCTACATGGGATATTATTACCATGCTGGTTTCTCTGTCTCAGACATGCTCAGTTGCTGTGTGACCAAAGCACTCAATTTCAGGAAACAGATCCTTTTTGCCCTTTCTGTTGCTGTCCCTTCATGGGATATGTTTAATTTTTTTCATTGCACTGGTGCACCATTATGAACTTTTCAGGGCACATGGACATTTTTCAGGTATTATCCTGTCACCCATAAATGGGACTTTAAACTGGCATGATCTTTCCCAACAGACTTTCTGAAATTTTACCCCATCATACTCCTTATAGTCTATATGAGCAGTTATCTAAACAATCTCTTCAAATTTTTGTTTTCTTGGTGTATTCTAGCCTGTTCGTGACCAACAAATCAGTTGGTCAAATTCCTTTGACTATTAAGTGATTTTAAGATATTTAAGCTTTGGCCTATTTCCTTTTTCTTCTATGGTTTTTAATTCATATTCAGTGAAAACAGTCAACAATTGCTATCATTTTAAGCTTTACATGGAGGTGATTTTGATAGCCTACTGTTCAGTGTCATGCTTTATAGACGGACCACACTGAGGAGCCTGTAGTAACATTGTGGTCTGGGCTATTGACATTAACAGATGCTTCTCCTTCTTCTCAGGGATGGTCACAGATGGTTTTTTTACCCTCTGTCATTTCTTAATGCAATTACATCCAAAGTTACAAAGTAGAAAATGAGTCACATGTCTGTCTTTAATAAAGGCATGTGGGGTGGGGTATGGGCATTGAGACACACCAGTGGCTTGCATCTGTTCAGACTAAAAGAGGACATTAGCTGGAGTTTTAAGAAAAAAAAAACTTTAACTGTAATATTTCAGTATCTTTTAGCTTTGGGGGTATTCTAGGACCCACGGGATCTTTTTGATAAACTATTTAAATTAATATTCTGGGCTATAAAATAATCATTTCGCACAGGTCATCTCTTTGGAATAGTTTAAATTTGTGGATATACAAGGATGACAATTAGGACCATGAAGAATTTTCATTGTCCTATGAGGGAAATATATATTGCAGATAATATAGAAATGAATTTTTCAATTTTTTTCACTGAGTCAAACACTCACCCTCCTGAGAATCAAATCCACATCTCCATGGGTGCTGCAGTAAAAATGGCTGTTCACGAAGTTCACTTTAGACTCACTCCCCATACTCGACCCTCCCTTTACTACTTCTCTCTGCTGTGAGGCTGACAAACCACTTCCATTACCCCTAAGCCTACAATTTTGCTTCTTCATCTCCTGGAAAGGAAAGTTCTATGCTCCTATATATCTATCTAACCTCTTTCAAGATACCACTTCATTTTGCAGGCAGACTATTTCTCACTTGACCATCTGTCCATTTCAGACTGAGTGAAGGCTAGTTAGTCCCAGGATTCTTGGTCTTTCATAAGTTGACCTAAGACATAACATGTACTGACCTATAATGCCACCCCTCAATCTGTGATACAGCTTCCTGCGGGTCCTATCAGAGAGTAAATATGATGTCAGTGCCCGCATGCTCTTGTGATGAGCACCAAACTACTTCTTCCACCCTCTTCATGTTTTTTCTTGGATTGCTATAGCAAGGTGGTAAATCAAGTAACTGTGGCCAAAAAAACAATGAAGAGCTACTTCCCTGACATCTCTGAAGAGGAAAATAATGAAATGTGTGCTAAACAATTGTTTCTTTTATGGTATTCTCATGTGACCTAGTCCTGAGTAACAATCAGGACACTAAATAAGTTGCTGACTATTTGTTTAAATTACACTCATTATAAGGTATGCAAATGCCACCAAGTTTCAAGAAATGACAAAGTAAAGATTGGGCCAAAGTAATAAAGTAACATTTAATGAGTATAAATATTAAGGTTATTTGGTATCCAAAAAAAAGCTTGTAAAATAATATAAAAAAATAAATAACTTAGGCCAGAGTCCCATGAAACAAGTTAATTCCCTGAATAGCAAATTAAATCAGTTTTCTAGTTCCTAAGCTATCAGTGACAAGTAGCTCACTGTTGCCCAAAACAACTCATGTTATTTTTAAGGAAAAAAAATCCAACAGTAAGATAATTCTTCCTAATTCTGGGTTCCGCTTGCTTTAACATACCAATGAGTTTAAATTCTACCTTTGGGTGGTAGCTATTCAGATACTTGAAGAGCCAGATAGCTATCACATAATTTCTTCCTAATGTTGCTTTAATATTTTCTCATAGTATATTTTCTTAAGCCCCCTAATTATTCTTGCCTTCACCCCAGAAATACAATAGCATATCAATATGTCTCAAATTATAGAATGAAGAAATTAATGCATGCTTTAGATGAGATCTATAAAAACATGAAAGAATAGCTATTTTAATTCCCTTTTCCAAAAAAGCTTTCTCTATTTGTAGTGCCTTATGATACATAAAAGCAGGACAGAAAAGACAGCTAGATAAAAAAATTATTGAAATGTATGGCATTTTTAATTGACTTTGTCCTTAACTAAGAGCTAATTCTAAGCTATAGCTGATCAACCATCAAATGAAAAGGCCTTCAGAGAGGTATGCTATATAGACCTCAGAAATCAGTATCTGTTACACACACTCACAAATTACACTATATGTTAAAAAGTATTTCCTTTCTTGGGATCTTGACAAACAAGTATACATCCAGAAAACAGCAGCCAGGAAAATAAGGATGATTTTAGAACCATGTGATCGGACGGACTCCTAATGTAACATGGCATCTCATGTGAAGAAAAGAGGAATTTGCCAGGGATGTCTACCAACAAAACTTAAGTATGACACCTGTAAGAAGGTCTTTTATTGTGGTTTTCCATAAATAGGATCAGACAAATGGGCAAAAGTTACAGGAAGCATAATTTAGAATAATAACTTTGAGATGCAGAAAATCCAGTCACTACTGTATTCAGATGGAAGTGGATTTTTATTTAGCAGGAATATCTGTTAAGTTATATTAGATCTCTAATTTCACTTCAAAAGTTAAGGTACTATGATTACTAATGCCAAAATTTTCCCTGTCTGCTCAAAAGAAAACCCGTTTACGGGGCTCTCCCTGGTGGAGCAGCATGTTGGAGCACTGCGCTGCAAAGCGAAGCCAAGCCCAAGCCGCTTCAGTATGAGCTGGATCTCTGCCCCAGAGGTGACCCACATTGCGTGGCAGACCTCTCCTGACCCGCCCGCTGCTCCCCTCAGCAGTATACTTCGTCGATCTGCCTGTTCTGCTCCTCAGACTCTGGTGAATCCTCTCACTGCCCCTGTACCTCTGCCCTGAACCCCAGCTCTGTATGTATAAATAAATAAATCTTTAAAAGAAAACCAGTTACTGCTAGAAAATAGCACAGGATGGAAAAAGAAAGCTATTTAGGGACCATGTATAAGTACCGCAGATCACAGACGAAATGTCCTAGGCCTGTATGCGGCCCTGGCCCATCCTTTTACCTACTCCACTCTGATGCTGCCTTCTAGCAGGTCATTTGCTGTGGAGCCCTTTTGAGTATTTCAACTGCTTTGTCCTCTACTCCCTAGTGTCTAGGCTTCCAGAGCTTCAACTGAAGGAAGCAATAGGAAGAGAGACATTTAACTCCCCCAATCAATTATCTTACCATTCTAAGCTCTTGAGGCCCTTTCAATAGTGTTTTTCCACATTAAATTTTAATTTTTGATGAAATACTCTGTGTCACTTAAATCCCTAAGAAAAATTACCTTTGTTAATATACATGCATACAAGCATTGAATCAAACATATACAAACAGTTATTTCAAAATATCACTCTGAAGTCATTTCTCAAAGCAAACAAAAAGTAAGATTTCTCATTTCTGTTCTTATTTAGAAAGTTAGAATTAAATTAGTAAAAATGGAAGTTTGGGTACAAGAAAAGAAAATTCCGACTCTCTTAGCAGATAATAAATTAGCCAGGTCAGTGAAGAACAACAGTTCTGAGAAACATTGCTGATATACTAACACACTGACTTATAATATTAAATATTACTTGTTAAACAAGAATCTCAATTAGTATTTGATCTACTTGTTCTTTTTTATTAATTATAGTTTGTCTGGTGGTAATAAGCATAAGTGTTTCTTCTTTCCAGAAACAAAGAAACAAACAAACCACTATATCAAGTGGTTGTAGATTTAACATTAGGTAATGATTTTAGAATTTCCATAAAGAGATGAAGGTTGACGTCATTATTATAAGTGGGCTTTCTCTCTCTGAATACCTTAACCGTGTTTGGTATACAATTAATAAGGAGACTACAAAGACATACAATCCATAAATAATCCACATCAGGAGAAATACTTACAGATGCATGTTTCTGGTTACCTCACATCAAACCCCCAAAAGCATGTACGGTGAGAAATAGTAGAGAGGTGAGGTGTGTGAACTGAGAACTCAGATATGATTTTCAGTCTGACAGTTCTGTTTCTCTTTAGCTGGTAATAAAAGAAAATGCCTTTGTTCTACTGAAAGCATTTCACCTGACAGGTGCTTTCTAGATGAACAAGATGATGCCCAAGAATTAAATAATGACAACACCACAGGATGGCAAGTATGACAACAGAACATGTAACTCAGCAATAGTAAAATCTAGACACTAATATTTTCTAAGATTTTTGCATCAACGGTTCACTTTCAGTTGAGTTAGTAAATTTGAATGAGACTGGAATTCTTGCTCACCAAATTAATTTTGTGCAATGGCATGCAGTGAATACTTTTGCACCTTTTATAGAAAAGTGGAGTGAACTGATCACATGCCTCCACTAAGCATACATATTCCCAGAACACACACAGCAAAAAGAAATAAGTATATCTGTCTGACAAAGGACCTGTAACAAATTTGAAGATTGAGGTATATCAAAGGGAAACGCATCATTTCAGCAACAGGTGTGGCCGAGCAAGCACTAGCTAAACTTCGTAAATTACTGGGGATTTATTAGCTCAGTATAGGGTTACTCTAGATACCTGTAGCAAATTTTTTTTAAAGTTTTAATACCCGTGATAGATAATTATAAATACGTACAAGTGAGCATCATTATTTTTGTTATTATAAAGAAGAAAAAAACAGGAAAAGTAAAGGAATAGCAACTCAAGTCTTAATCAACATTAGTAAGGTAAAATGTCTTTAGCCTTATCCTCCATTCAGAATGAGCAACAGGATCAGCTTCTGGAGGTAAATTATGTTACAATAAACACACGACACAATAGTATAGCGTGTCCAGAACAGTAGTCTCCTCTCGTGCACTTTCCACTTTACCTCGGCTCCTTCTCTTGCCTTCTCGAGATCCTGAATGCTTCTGATGTGTAGCGGATTCTGTTTCTAATGTATTTCAAAAGCAGAAGCACATATCTGCTCACTGAAGCATGTTACAGTGTCCTCGGAGCCCTTGATTGCCTTTCAGTTCCCTTCTGAAACCATTACCAAATATTCCTTCTATCTCCTGGCTCTTCAGCTCCAATTTTGCTTCTGCTAATTTCATCCCAAGACAAAGACAGGCCATGATCTAGTGGTTAGAGCACGAGGTGTGGCAGGATCTCATTTGGAGGCTCTTTTTCCAGCTTAGGGGCTGATTCACTGTGTGTCCCTGGGCGAGTTACTTAGCCTCCATTGCCCCATGTGAACCTGAGTCTTAATAATACCTACCTCACCAGGGGTTATGAGAATGCATTAATAAACCATCATTATCAGTCTTCATTATGCACCTGTGTGCAACCCAAAACAATCCCTCTTGTTCTAATTGAGCAGGATAGTGTGTGTTTTTTCCTGTGGTTTTATTTTTTATGTGTGGGGAGGGACCACTGTGTGCTCTCTCTACTCCTGTTCAAGACAGCTATTAAGACCAGACTGCTTTATCTGGGTAATTTAGCTTAGTGGATTTTTTTTTTTTTTAAGTCATACAGCAACCTAGATGTTGACAATGAGAGATTAAAATGATGATTATTAGGCTGGGTTCCCATACATTTGAAATGACGGACTCATTTTTCTCTCTTCAAAACTGCTACCTACCCATCCCCTTTGCTTCTCAAAGCAGCAAAGTTTTAAGGAACCGAGGAACATTACCCAAGCCACAGCGCAATAATTCTAATAAACTGCACCTGTGGATGACTCTCTGGTTTATTTATATACTGTATCACAGGTCATTAACAGAAAATAACCCACTGAGATACAACATTCTTGTTTACAGTGAGGTTCTGGTGGTGACAGCAGGAATATAAAACACAAAATCAACAGGGAACACTGAACTAATAAAAAGACAAGGGTCTATAAAGCATAGAAAAAAAACAAAGCCAACTGTGCAGGCAAAAATAAAATAAAATAAACTTCCATCATAAAACAATCAAAAGCTACAGTATATTTATAGAGACCAGGGAACCCAAAGACCCACTGAGCTGGAATATTTATGGGTGTCAGATTGAAAGTCAGGAAATCTGTGTGCTGTTGGGAGTGAAAACTTGATCAGTTAGATGTACCCTTAAAAAAACAGATTTGTTTTCCCTTCTTTTGGTTGTTCTTATCAAATTTTCCAGTCTATAAGCTTTCAGATACCCTGGTTATTAGGCTCTAGACTTAAGCTTTCAAAAAGTTAAATGTGTATTGAATTTAGAAAATGCCTACTAAGAAATTTTTATGTTAAATATAAAATTTTGACCACATATACCTATTACACCATTTCTTTCCCTTTATTGCTAAGATCAGTAGGGCCTTTCTTTTATAAGCAGTTGATTACTGCTAGGTAATATAATTTTAAGTTCTATTGAAACCGTTTGCTTCAATAAGCCTTCCCTGCTCTTAAATCATAGTATTTGAAATTTCTATACTTCAATTATGTATGTATGTGTTACATCTCTCTACCACATCTCTTAAAAGTAATGCTTTTATATGCTTTTATAATGATTCATGCCAAATTCACAATAAATGAGTTTACAATAAGTATAAAGCTGAATCTGGAAGAAAAGGAGAATAAGAAAAGAAGGAAGGGAGAGAAGGAAGGAAGGAGTGAAGTGAGCTGAACTCTAAAAAACATGCATTTTACCATTTAATTATTCCTGAGACAAGCTGTAACCATAGTCCTTTCAGTATGGATATAGGGAGGATGTAAACATCTTTGGTTTTAGTCAAATTATCTAGAGTTGCTATGTGACAATTAACCATCTCTATAACACACCTGAAAGTCTTACGGTCCATATTTCTATATTTTTGTCGCTCATGCACCTAGTTTGAGCAAATATTTACTTTCTCTGGACACAAACAAAAACAAGCAAAGGAAAATAAAGAAATGGGATCTCTGTTCTAGGGATCTGGCATCTGTTTAGAAGCTAAATTACATGAAGATCGAGGCTGTTTTGCTCAGTACTGTATTACCAGCACCTAGAGTAATGCCAGGCATGTGGTAAATGATGAAAAGATACGTATTAAATGAAGCGATGGAAAAAGAACGAGAGTTATGAAAAATGACATTAGGGCTACAGAAAATTACAGGACAGTGGGAAAGGAAGCATATAAAGAATCCAGCTCAGTGGCTGTCACACATAATTGCTCAACTAATAGTTGTTCATTTTTTTAAATGGAAGCTCGTAGTATTAGAAGACAAATAGCAGGATTGGAAATAGCAATGCTCCTGGGTCAAAAAGAGAAGACTGGTTTAGGATGAGTATAAGTTAACAAGATAAAGAAATCTAAGAAAGCAAAAAAAAAAAAATCACATTTTATGGAGAAGCAAGAGGTCAAAAATATATAGAACCCCATGCAGGTAAGTTTATGCTAACATCTACAAAATGATCACTGATCAGCATGTTCCAGTCCTGGAAGCTCTAATAAAATGTCATTTTTTAAAAAAGATACAGCATCCTTAGCTAATAAAAGCCACAGATGCTAAAAATAGGTCAATCCTTTTAAATTCATTATTTGCATATACCTTTGGTTCTTAATTATGCAAGGTATGCGCCAGCCTTAAACCATCAGAAAGGCAGTTCAAAGTGGCATGTAGCAATCTTTCTAGGGAGTCAGTTTTTGAGAGAAACAAACCAAGATGGTGTCGATTTAAACAAAAAAAAAGAGAAAAACTCGTTCAGTGCTGCAAGATGCAGGTTCGATGAGGCAATTTGTCAGCAGGAATCCCAGTGGCTCTACAAGTAACTGGAAATTTGCAAATCCTCTATGATATATGAATAAATGAAGGAGTAGCCAGTTGAAATTTCTTTCTTGTACAGAGGTAGAAATTGAAGCCCAGAGACCTTATGTGACTAGCTCAGCGTCACAGAGCTCATTAGTGGCAATACCAGACAAACTCTTCTGATCCCTGGTGTTGGGTTTAGTCTGTTTTTCTCTGTTTCTTTTGGTTTATTGTGATTCCATTAAAGGAACTGGACTCACTAGCGGCTGCTCTCCAGATATTTCCCTGATTTGAATCTTCAGACACGAGACATACATCTCTATTCTTGTTTCTAGTGAAAGATGAACTGGCATCCCTATGCTTTCTTTCTGAGAAGGAAATCATTTTGAGTTGAAACACAGCCAGACTGAGGAAGTCCTGCTGAGTCTGAAGGAAGTTCACTCATCCTTTGCAAATGCTCTGGAAGGAAGAAAAAAATAATTCTTGTCTCCGCAGTTTTAGCTAGCAATATTGGGCAACAATCCATTGGATTATTTCCTATGCACCTGTATGTAAATAATCCGAATGGAACTGATTAACATTTAAATTCTAAGTTACTGAAGTATCCAAGGGGAAATTGATTAGATTGACTTGATTTGGTGCCAATGTGGTAAATGCTGTAATGTTTTAAACAAATTGAGGCAGCAATCTGTGATGATTTTGAAACATCAATCTTTTTAAAATCCTCATTTTGAAATCTAGAAGAAAGTGTATTATCATAAAATGTTTGTTTTCCTTCTCCTTAGTTTCATTTATTTTTTCTAGTCATGGAGATATTAGCTGTGGGTCATCATTGTGTTCCTCTAGTGGATTACTTCTAATCCAAATGACATTTTTTTGTTGTTTGAAGAAACCAATACCTTTAGGGCTGTATGTGCTTGGAAAATATGTAAATGATGGGTTTCCCCTGTCAATCCAGTAGTGACAATTTAGTAAACCCTTCATCTACATCATATCTGTACTATAATAGCATTTTAATTTAGTGTGGACCTTTTTGCTTAGCTCGTATGTATCTTGTGCATTTTAAGAGAAACTATTTACAGAGAAGAACAAAAGTCCCCAGAGATACAACATCTCATTTTCAATTCTGTTGGCAGGAATACTAATTACATTATCACATATTCAGCAGCACTCAGCAAAGTTATTTATTCATTCATCCTTAAGACCTGGGATGCCTACCAGGTCAGTTTCAATAAGAAGTACCTTGAGAATCTCTGCTGATGGTACACATAGATAATTAGGTGTAGTGTTGTGAGAAAAATCTCACCCCAAAAGCTTAGCCTTGGAGATTCGCCTGCTTCCACATTCTTTGAGTGAAAAGAGAAAATCCAATAGTTTCTAGAAATGAGGAAACATTTATCACCCAACTCTCTCATCTCCACAGGTTCTGGTTTCTTAATTGAAGTTTGATTTTAGTTGTTAAAATAGCAAGCAAAGTTGCTGACAGTTAATAATGAAGGCAGAGTGAACGGCCTTCTAAGAAGACTGTCCTCAATATACTAAAAACTTTTAGAATCTATATTTGGAAGAATTTTGTTCCTCTGATGAATATTCCTTTGTGAATATTCCTTATTTAACATCATAGATCTCTGAAATATCTAATAGTCACTAACAATATTGCTGTATACTTCACACTACCTTTTAGAAATCCTGCTCCACTGAGATGTTAAAGAAACTAGAGAAATGTAAATATGAACCACAGGTCAGATTCTTCCTAGTAATATAAATGCAAAGGTTTAAAGAAAACGAGTCCCTGATAATAAGCAGACCTGAGGAGATAGCCCTGAAACAAACAAATAATATAATCCCAGAAGTTACCCAGTTTTACAAATGAATGGTTGCTATCACTTAGACTTAGAGCAGGGAGAAGAGCTTTATGACCTACCTCAAAGAAAATGTAGAGAGAAGTAAGTTTCTCACAGACCACAAAGCGAATTCCTGGTGTTATCATTAGAGCTTGATTTTTGTACCAGGATTTGATATTCTACTTTTATATCTAAAAAGATTTGTACATTATCTTAGACCAGATATGACATATGGGCTAAAGCTCACTCCATCCTGTATCCAAGCATCCTTAATTTAACATAGGCAGACAGTAACTCCCTCCCCACCCCACCCCCACTACAGGGCACAACAGATGAGGAGAAGGTACCACGTTCATTCTCAAAGTGAGAATGAAACAAAATTCTATGTCAAAAAGTTACTGGGAGGCAAGTAAGAAATCCAAAATTTTGAACATTTTTAATGTCACTTTCCCCTAGGAATAAAGATAAAAATGGGTAGGTAGAACAAACCCTCTGGGAGCTACTTCTGAGATGGAAATGCTATAGAAAATTGTAGACTTACAAATCTATCCCTTAGAGATTTAAGATACTTAATAAAGACTCTAGAATGCCAAAGATTACTTGAAGGCAGCAGATGACAATGGAAAAATTTTTTTTGATCTTCTGCATTCCTTTGTTTAATGATTATACTCTTTACTTTGAATAATAGTGATTTAGGGGTCATTTCAGGCTTCTTATTAATAAGTAAAAAGATCAAAGAGAATTTGACTTGGGCAAATAATATATTCAAGTTCTTATAAATATTATCAACTTTAACAGTAACTCCATTTTCTGGCTGCCTTTCTTCTGCTATGAGTGTCAGAACAGCTCACACAACACTGACTCTGAGATTGTTTCTCAAGCTGCTAAAAACAGGAGGATATTTCGTATAGTTATACAGTTCATATTTCATCGGTTTTTCTCTGGTCAGTTGTACTGAAATATAATCTCTTCCCAATCCTGCAGTGGGGCCAAAAACAAGGTGATGGGAACTGAGAGGTATAAAACATGTTAGAAAGGGAAAGACCATCAAGTAAAAAGGCTTGCTTTTCTTGGGAGAGGCATCCACTGGACTTTAAAGCTTAATTAGAAGAAACAAAACTGCTATTTAGTAGAGCAATGGCTCATTGCCTGATATGTAAAGTGACCTTTCAGTGATGTAAGTGGATACTACCAATGCACAAATAGCAAGAGGAAAACCTGATCATTTTAAGGTACAAAAGGCAAGAAAGCTCCCTTTCCAGAGGGCCCTGAATTGTTTCCCTTTGCCATATGGTAGCAGCCAGAGAACCCTAGGGGAGACACACAAAATAGACACTGGCTCATAACTCTCCTTACAGGAAGCATAACTTTTCCAGCAATAATTCCTTTTACTATGTTTGTCTTTTGAATTATTTTATTAATTTGTAAAACATTTTGTAAGTCCATATAGTATGGAAATAGTGTTGAGGCAAGTAAGTTTGGTTGGTCATTCCAAAAGATGCAGAAGTGACAGTAAGACTTTTGGGACTTCTTTGACTGCTTTGTTTTGGCAGTGTGCAAACAAAAAGGGTGTAGGTCCAAGGTGACCTCTTGGTTTTCAAGAGTATTAACTTGTGACCAACTTGGTTAAATAACCAAGTCCTAAGCATCATAGTTAAATATGTGGATTGGGGCATCATCAGACAGAATTTGATTTCAAAGTAAAAACCTCCTTTAAAAAAATCACGTTACCCACAAAATGTTAGTATTATACTTATGTAAGGAAGTTCAATATAACTTTTTTTCTTTTGCCATAATGATAAATTGATATTTTTTGTCTGGGCAGATGAAATAATTTACATGCACTCTTAAGGGTCATGTTTGATATGAACATGTGGCTTTAATCACAAGAAGCACACTCATAATGGTGAGATACTTGTATTAGGAGAAGGCCATGGGGACTGTATTCTGATGACACACTCACATGGGGGCATTCTTTCATCAAGAAGAACGCCACATGAAATATGGGTATTTATACAATCGACGTGTGTGTGTGTGTGTGTGTGTGTGTGTGTGTGTGTGTGAGAGAGAGAGAGAGAGAGAGAGAGAGAGAGAGAGAGAGAGGTGGAGGGGAGAGAGAGGTGGAGGGGAGAGAGAGGGAGAGAGCATGCTGCCTTCAGCTAAGCTTATAAGGACTTGGTGTGAACATAACTCCACCACAATGGATTAAGTTTTATCCCCCACAGTGGTTGGACCCTTGTAGGAACTGCTTTCCTCTGGTATTTGCTTCTGAGTCATGAAGATACTGCCTAATGTTAATTCAAACTTATCTAGTCTAGGAATATGCGTTAACCTTCTTAAGGTAGCCCCTCTTGTTCCACCTGCTGAGATGCAAACAAACACCAGTGTGTGTCTCAGGAATGTTTCTGTTCCTGCTGCAGTCAGATGCCTCCTCAGGGACCCTAGGAATAGCAGCATCCCAGGAATCTCCATCAGCATTACAGCTACCTGCCTGAGCTTTGCTTAATCTTCTAGAACATGGAGCTGAGGTAGAGGGAGTGAGTGGTAACACACCTGAAAGTTTAATTTGGAAGAGATCAGAACATGCTTTATTTCTCTTACCAGTAAAATTCCCTGCTTATTACACCCTTTCAAATATCTCCATTCCTGTTCAAAATAGACCACATCATAGTGTTATCTGCACAGAATACTTTGTCACTGTTTCACAAGTTCTCAATCTAAAAAGAAAAGAAAAAAAAAAAAGCCACCAGGCTAGAATCCCCTTGAATTGTATAAAAACAATTAGAGAAGCTTTTATCTAGCAATTTTTTTAAAGTGTCCATTAAATCTTATCATTAGTGGCCTTGATGCTAATGTAGTCTAAGTTAGAGCTTATAAATAGGAAAAGGTTCATTTTCTAAACAGGCCCTTGTGGGGAAATTGTCCCTTCATAACTGATGACTGATAGAATTCAGTGAACTAGGGCTTAATATGAGTGTTCTGGCCTCTTTGTGATTTAATCTGATAGTGTGTGCTGCTGGGTGTCTGACAATTAGGGTAAGAGATGACATTCATTTATATTAAAAAATAAAAATGGTAATTTTTCAATTTTACTTTTACTAGGTGATTGCAAAACTAGCCACATTTGCATTTGACCTGAACAATGATTATATAAAGAACAGTCTGTAATATTCAATTACCTTTAGAAGTTAATAAATATCATGATGATGTGCAAATAAGAAATGAGGATCATATACACATTCTAGAAGGAATGGTGCTTCTCGTAAGCATAATAAGGGCATGTTAATCTTTAGGAGAGAGTATTGCCCTAATGGGAAGCAGAGAAAGGAGGGGCCAGGGTTAGAGAGGAAGGAGGATTGAAGGAAAAAGAGAAAGAGAAGGACTTGATTAAACCTGTTTGTCAACTTGAGTTGTCACACTAGATTTTTATGAAAAAAGTAAGACATGTTTGTACAATTTTTAGTTTGGAAAAGAATAGATTAATAAGGTGAATGTGGCCCTCCTTGGTGGCACAGCAGGTTAAAGCACAGCACTAAGAAGCTAAGCCACTTCCACATGAGTTTGATCCCCGCCAGTCCCAGAGGTGACCTCATGGTGCAGCAGACCTCTCCTGACCCGCCCACTGCTCCCCTCAGCAGTGTACTTGCCTGTTCTGCTCCCCACTCTGTCTCTGGTGAATCCTTTCACTGCCCCTGCACCTCTGGCCTGTATCCCAGTTCTGTATGCATAATAAATAAATCTTTTAAAAAATAAATAAAGTGAATATATAACTAGTACGCCATCAGCTTTAATAGAAACAGTAAAACAATGGTGTGGGAAATGCAAGTGCACTGGAGCTCAGGACCAGCAGCAGCAGCAGGTCGTGCTTCTGACTTAGCCTGACATTCAGGAGGTCTCTTCAGGGCTGCTCCTTTGTTCTCTCTCTTACAAAGCATACCACCCCTCTTTTAGTTTGATCTTGCCAAAGTAGAGTGTATATATCAAAGTATTCCACAAATTGTTCTTTTTTAAGTAAATTGCATTTGACAGAATAGGGATGAGTCCTTCTCCCTACTTTGCCCTGGTGAGAAGCATCATCCCAAGCAATTCCTTTCCTTTCCTTTTTTTTTTTTTTTCCCAGACATTTCAAACAGCTTTATTGGAAGCTCTTTATTTATTTTTTTTAAATTGTATTTATTTATTTATTTTTTTATTGAGCCAGGCAATTTCTTACCTCTCCAGGTAGGTAGAGAGGAGGGGGGTGTCGGACTAGGCCATCCATGTGGTTTCTTCCAGCTCAGAGCCCAGATTAAATGGTATGTAAATTATAGGCCAATTGCTCTTTCAAGTAATTCTCCCAGTAACCAGTTAATTTCTAGGAAAATGCAAATTCCTAGACAGTCAAGTGACAGCCTGGGAATAGTGATATTTGGCTGACTATGACAAAGAATCTGATCTCCCCTTATTTGTAGTGCCAGAGTGGCATTGCATAAGCTGTCAGGCTGCAAGCACCGGAAGCCTATCACCAAATATTAATATACCTGTTGTGTGCATCTAATAACTGACAGCTCGGAATCCCATATCATTTTTGGTGGCCTTCCCAGTGACATGTTCTTTGATTAAGAAAATATTCAGCCAGAAAGCCAGTATGTCCCTAATGTGGCCACCTCAGTTTAGCCTCCTTATTATGCTGGAATATTTTCCTCTAAATTAGATTCCCTGTCTTCATAGTGGCAGTTTACATGAATTTAATACATTACAAAATGTGCAGTCCCCTTGAGATTCTATGATAGATTGTGGTATTTGAAACCATATTTCCATGGGAAATAAAAACCTAGGCCATGGCCAAATATTTTATCAGCTGAACATTATCTTGAGATAATGGCACTATTAATGCCTGTCACCCCTGTCTACTTCCCAGGGCTGGTGTTGGCTCTTTTCTTGCTTCTGAACAAGGTGCTGAAAGTTTCAGAGCTTTGAGCTCTACCAGCAATAACAGACCCAGAAAGGTACCCTTTGTTCTATGTTGAATGGCATCCAATCATGCCCAATGAGTTCCTCTATTATTTTCCCCTCACTGATACTAAAGCTGATTAGCAATTATGCCACTTGGGAAGGGGGGCTACTAGACAAATGAGCTTGGCTCTGATAGGCTGGGGGTGCAGCAAAGGCCTGGCAGCACAGCTCTGGGCTCTGAAGGAAATAATGTGAGAAAAAGGTAGACTTTGTTACCCAGACTCAGAACCTACGTAGGAAAGACAAGGAACTTCCAGACTCAACAGAAATGGAAAAGTAGTGGTAAACTATTCATTGGCTTCTTTGACTCTCTCTAACTTCATGAAGAACCAGGAAACAGATGCGGGAATTACAGAAATACTTCCTGGGACTCTCATGGCCTCTTCCTATCCATCTTCATTATAATCTACTTATTTGCTCAGGAGTTGAGATCCTACAGGTGAGAGGTTGTTTTATACTTCCCACTTACATCAGTGAATTTTTCCTTGCCCCACGTTTTCCCAAGCTAGAGCTGGTGTCTGGGAAAAGAGTGCATTTTTAGCTAAGGGTTTCAGAAAGTGACCTCTCAGGCCACATTTCTGCTATATTTAAATTCTGGTATCTTAATAGTCATGAGCTAACTTCCATTTGTAGATTACGCTCTGCAGAGTGACTGACAACCAAAACATAACTCTTTTGTTTTTGTAATATCACAACCATAGTCCAAACAGGAGCAGCACACGCACAGGATTAATGGGAGGGCTCTTTTACTCCAATATGACAAATCAAGAAAAAGTTGAAATCAAAGATGTGAGATTCACAAGTAATGACTTAAAAGACTGTTTTCATAATTTCCATGTAAAAGACAAAAGTTAAAATTTATTGATGTACCAAAGCAAACTTTTTTTTCCCTTTCTTTCTTTTAAAACCTGGTTTTAATCAATTGTTTGGAAATGGAACAAGTGGACATATATCTTATAACTGAAAGGGGTCAAAACAATTCACCTCATGCATTCTGGATCATCTCAAATGATTCAGAATAGCACCATATTCTACTCAGGGGGAAAAAAAATCCTTACGAATATTGTCAGCCACAATAGTCATATAATTTGCATCAGTTTGTGAGAGTTACTTTATGGAGGAAGACAAGTTTTTGCTTCCCTGCATGTGAATATATTTTTGTTTAGAACTAGAAACAAGGAGGGAGGAAAACACAGTTACAGTAATACCTTACAGCAAGCTTTAGTATACATGTGATATATTAAAAGTCTTTCTGAAAAAAAGTTGTATCTTTGTTTCATGAATAACATACAAGAGTCACACACCCACTGAAACTATTTAGCACAGATAACAGGTTAGTTCTTTGGGAAGCAGAGATTTGCATGGGAGAAGTCTTCCAGTATATTCACTAGATTATTCGCTAGCTTCTAAGGGCAATATAAGTGACAAAATGATGACAGCAGGATTGGAAAAAGGGAGAAATTGAACTTCAGTGTAGTCCCAGGCTTAGCCAATTCTATCAAGAGCTCTGGAACTGGGACTCACGAAAATAGTCTCAGCACTGACCAGTGACAGTCTGTGAGTTCCCCTTGAGATGGATGTCCTATTTATTTTTTGAAATATTTACTTATTTATACATAACAAGAGCTGGGGTACAGGCCAGAGGTGCAGGGGGTGTGAGGATTCACCAGAAACAGAGGGGAGCAGAACACAACAGGCAGATTGACTGAAATGCATTACTGAGGGGAGCAGTGGGCAAGACGGGAACAATCTGCTGCACCATGTAGGTCAGTTCCCTGGCCGGGGTTTGAACTCATACTTTTTGGCTATGGACAACTTCATAGTGCTGCGCTTTAACCCCATGAACCACCAGGGAGGCTCCGGGCAGCCTATTTAGATAATGATGCTCTCTTCAGCCAAGGGCAAGTCCCAGAGAAGACACAGCTAACATTCAATTTCCATCATACCCAATTTCTGGGAGATATAGTGCCTAAGTCCTGGGGCAGGAATTTAACAGTGGTATCATATCTGATACAGAAATATGTAAAATAAGAAGGCAGTCTGGTCAATTTGGAAGCACATGGACTTTAAAGTCAAGCAGACCTAGGTTCAAAGATTGTATGAGACATTAAAAATTGAGAGTACCAGCCAAATGTGTTAACCTCTAGACGTCTCTGTGTCTAAATTAAACTAAATTCTCCTAAAAACTAGGATATGAGAGAATCTCTTGCTTCTATGATGATTAAGTTTTATGATGTATATTAAGTATTAGAACTTTAAATGTACAATACATGTCCACTCTATGTGTCACTCCCTTTGAACAAAAGAAAAATCTGTCACTCTGTTGATCATCTACTACTATGCTACTGATATCAGGGAATAGGAATAAATTCAAGACATGGCCCTTCCCTAAGGAACACCTACCTGGTTAGAACAAATCAGACTGGCTACATAAAACAATGGCAAATATAATAACTAGAATATGATGAAATAGCAAAGGTATGGGTATAGGACAAGATCAATGATAGCAGGCTAATCATGAAACAATGGACAAACAAAATGTCTCATGAAAGAAGTAATTCTTGAGCCAGATCTTAAAGGTCAGGTTAAATGTAAATGCTTGACAGGAAAAGTAAAGTATTCTAAATGAGGGAATCCTCACTGAAGACAGATGAGAAAGAACAGGGCTTTCTCTGAGTTGAGTATTATTGTGTATATAGAGCTGCACAGTTTTGAATAGCCATTCATAAAATATCACCCCTGCAGTTCAACCTAATCCCTCTAGAGCTATTATAAAGCTGACTCTCTTTAACCTATTAAAACAACATCAGGCTACTGAAAACAGATTTTGTGGGAGTAAGAGAAAAGCCAAAGCCTATTTCTATGGTCAGACATTGAGCTCTAGCTTCTACTGACCTTCACTTTATACTCTACTGCCCCATCAGAAAAGTCACTTGTCCACTAAAGCTGGTTAATGCAACCACTAACGTACTTAATTGTGGGCTGAATTCTATGAGTTTTGTAATTTCTCTATTTTGTAATTTCTGTATGAGTACGTAATTTCTCTACCTACTTCCTTCATGTCTGGTGCTGATCTGCTATTGTCAATGCATTAAGGGCAGGGATCATGTCTTACAACTTTCATTTCTGTGTATCAATTATCCAGCATAAAATGTTATCTAATTGGGATTGCATTAAGTGAATTTTATGACAGTGAATAGATCTGATAATCAGAGTATGTTGTAAAGTGAAAGAGATCACAACGTTAACAAAATTATGAAAGGCCCTGAGCAATAGGTAGGGTAGCTTATACTTGAAGAAAAAGTGCTATGATTTTAGATCAGAAGATATGTAATCAACATTGTTTAATGTGGAATGGCCTAATAGTAGATTACAAGAAAGAGGAGACAGCTAGAAGCCATGGGGAAAACTGATATAACTTCATTAGTAATAAGATGACAAACTGTAATACTGCTAAGACATCTCCTAGATGAGAGGTCAAGACATATGAAAATTCAAAACACAAACCTGACTGTTGAAACCAGTAAAATAATGTGTTCTCCATGAATGAAAATTAGAGGTAGAAAATTTAAAACTAAGAATTAAGCCTCAGGGAAGGCTCATAACTGATCAAATAGGCAACAAGAAACCAAAAAGGAAGAAATGCCTTCTTGAGTTTGAATCTGCTCAAGTATACGAAATGTTAGCAAGTGGTTCAGGGTAGTTAAAAGACCACTGGGACTAATATGGAAGTCCTTCCTAGCCTTTAAGAAAGCTGTTTCAAGTTAAAGATGGTATTGGAATGTAGGTTGTTTCAGGTTAAAGATGGTATTGGAGTGTAGGGAGGTAGTGGAGAAGATATGGAGGTCATGTGCATTCAATGTGATGGTTAATTTCATATGTCAACACTGTTAGACTCTGGTATGTGGTTGTTTGATCAAATGTTTAAACTAGTAGACCTTGAATAAAGCATATTACCCTCTTTTATGTGGTGAGTCTCCTCCAATCTATCAAAGGCCTTACAAAGTCTAAGGGATCCTGGAAAAAAAGGTATTGTCTCTCCAGTCTACAGCCTCAAAAATGCAAAATCGCTTCTTCCCTAGCATACCAGCCTGCCTGTCTACCTTACAGATTGTAGATTTGCTGTACACACCCACCCCGAGCCAGTAATGTGAGCTAATTCTTTAAAATAAGAATCTGTAGCTACTTACACTTGGTTCTATTTCTCCAGATATCCCTGACTAGTGAAGGTATTAACTAGTCACTTAAGAATTTATAAAGTGAAAGGAGATAATAATGGTTGATGAGTAAAATCATAATATTGTTTCTGAGATAGAGAAGATAAATCTAAGAGCAAGATGACTTGTATTTACACTCGCAATTAAACATTTCTGCCCAGACTACCTCTAATAATTATGTATCGAAATAGACTTTACCAATGAGACTTTATCAGATCATCCCCAAATCCTCCTAAGACAAGGACCAAATACAGACCAACCACAGTCAAGGATTACTGAACCATTCTCTCCACAGGCTGGCTGTGACTATTTCTTCAGACAAAATGTATACAGTTATTATCTATTGTGTTTCCTTCCCTATCATTCATTGTCATTCCCAAAGAGTTGTACCCACTTTTTTATGTACTAAATGTCTGTTTTCTCATTTCCACTATGCTCAATACTTTCTTCTCCATATTAATTTCACGATGCATACCTTTTACCCAGTCATGTCCAGGTCAGGTACCTTTGCTACTTATCTTCTACCAGTCTTGATGTTCCATGAAACCAGAAACAGTATTTGGTAGCACCTAACATTTCTAACAGGAAACAGACACACATCAGGAAAACTCTAGGAGGGTATATTTATAAAAGTATAAATGAATCACAACGGTATACATAGGACACGGGGAACTAAATGGGAGACTTGGGACTCTCTTGCCACTTTATAGCCAAAGTAACTAGGTAACGGAGAGGGTACTAGAAACTAGAAAGACTCAGAAGTAGAACAGCTCAAATGATGAGTCACAGTGGTAATGGTCTATGAACAAAGCTAGTCCAAAACTATGCCAAGAGAGGGATCCAGGGGAAGAAATGGCTTGATCTCTCCCTCTGTTATTTCCTTGGGTTTCTAATTGGCTAGACTCAACTGGAAGCCAAAAGGCTCAAGAATCTCTAGCTCTGGTCCATACAAATCAATTCTGAAAACACAAAATAAAAGAGAATGGAGCTAGCTACAGGTAAAACAGATATCTAAATGACTTAACATTTAAAATTATATCTGGGCCTCTCTAATCAAGCCCTTATAGTATTCAGTTTAATGAATGATCTCCTAAAAATATATATATATTTTTTCTGCTAGAAATACTTTGCCATCTTTCCACAACAAAGTCCTTTCCAGGACTTTCCATCCCAGACATTAATTATAACATAAGCAAATGATACCACATAATATTCTTTATATTTACTGAGTATCCACGGTTTAAATAACAGTGGAAGTAGTAACTAATCATTATTAAGAAAGCATTATATACTAAGCATTTAGTATGCATATATATAGATACACTGCATTAGTCATTAAGCTGCCATATCAAAAATATCATGGACTGGATGCCTTAAGCAGGTTTTTCTCAAGGTTTGGAGACTAGAATTTCAAGATCAAAATGGCCGTAGGACTGATCTCTGGTGATATCTCTTTTCCTTGCTTTTAGATGGCCACCTTCTCACCATGTTCTCACATGACCTTCTCTCTGTGTACATAGGAGTAAGCTCTGGCATTTCTTCTTCTTCATAGAAGAAACCATCTTATTGGGTTAGAGCCAATTCTTAAGATTTCCTCCCTGGTGGCCGAGGGGCTAAGTCTCAGCACTATCATCATAATAGCCTGAATTTTATCCCCAGCCAGGGAGCTAATAACCCACATGGGGCACAGCAGGCCTCTCCTATCTCCCTTTCTGATCCTCCTACCAGCGCATTTAGTCAATCCATCTGTTCTGCTCCTCACTCTGTCCCTGGTGAATTCTCTCACAACCTCCCAACACTCAGCCTGTATATATTCTGGGGGTCCCAATTCAGTACAGAACATACAATATTGCAATCTTCACAGCAACCATTGAGGTAAATAGGTATTTTAAACATAGGGAAACTGAAGTTTAGAATGTATTTCACTTAGTTCTTACAGATTTAAAAGACAGAATCAGAATGTAAATTCCAATTTCTTATTCTAGTCTACACTTTATGATGACTCTCTCTCACTACTGCCTACGTGAGAAGGGACCATGTCCATCATTAAAGGCAGCACCCAAGTCTGATCCATAACAGTCACTCCGTAGAAGTTCCTAGCATTAAATATGAATGATGCAGAGAAAACAAACAGACTTATAGTTCCAAAGCACATTTATCAACCATAAATAATAGAAAAATGCAAAATATAAAACAAAGGAAAAGCAGGCAAAAGCTGAGAACAAAATAGTCATTTCTCTCCCTAGACATGCAATAGGTTTACTTTGATCCACTTCTCTCAGATGGATGCAAGTTAATATTTCTTTTCTGCTCACTATTTTGCTAAAAGCCATGAGGTCACATTCTTACTGTAAGTTTGTAACAGCCAGTCTCCTTTTCCTGGAACGGTCCTTCCTGAAGCAAAAACCTCTCTTTTGGAGCAATGCCTCCCTCCTGGGTTTCTTTGTTCTGCCTGTACCAAGTCCCTTTGAGCTTCCCTCTGGAGCAGGCCTGGAACCAGTACCTCTCCCTTCCTTTGAACAACTGAGCAAGTTGTCTCTTGTCTCGGTCGCCCTTGCTGTTCTGGAGCCCTTTGCAGTCACAACTCTGTCTCAGCTCATTTCAGCAAAACCCCCTCAGCAAAAACTGGTTGAATACCTAAGCAGGTTGACTTTTATAAAAGGCTCCATTATTTTGATATTGAAATCACATCTTACATATAAAAAGAACCTCTTTCTACCAGTAGAATTTTTCACAGGCAATTCAGACATAAGACTCAACTTAAATGATGAGAATAGAATGAATCGAATGATCACAAGCTGTTAAGATCTGGGAAGGATTTGAATACCTACCGACCAGCTGATTAAAGCAGGGATCCTTTTGTAGTGAACTGTGAGTTCACGCTCCAGATTGAACACCAAATTAAACCATAATATATTTGAGACCATATTATTCATTATCTCAAATAACATTTACTGACTCTTCAATCCATATGCACTGGCCTAGATACTAGAATGTTTATTCATTTATCTACTAAAGCATGCAATAATTATACTCCGTTGTCTGGGTTGTCAGTTGAGAGGTATGAAAATGGTCGTGGAGCGGAAGAAGGTAGAGACCCTCACTAGTGAGAAAGTGGAATGATTTTTACATGCTAGAAACAGAGAACCATAGAACAATTTATCAAGTAGGGAAAGGAGTAGAGAAGACATTTGGGCGTGGGTGGCCATGATTTGGGTTGGGTGTGAATTGGATGGGTGAGAGGCAGATGCAATAAGCAAAATAATTTTTTCTGTCCCCAAAGTTACAGATAAACCATAAAAGTAGAAGATATGTTGGAACAGAAAATCAAATCTTTACATAATTAGAGATCTAGAAACAGAAATATTTCATAACTTTGTTCCACCTCTTTCGCCAGATAACCATCTAGTGCCATCATTTTGTGGTACTAGACCTACAGGGAGCCTCAGTGCCTTCTCCCTTCACTGCCTCCACCTGCACATATTACTGGTATTTGTGGAATGTGAAAGTAGCAAGAACAACACGGTGGAGATAACATACTGTGCTGTCAGCCCCGCCAGGATTGCCTTTTATCACGATCATGCAGATTTACCTGATTTTAACGGTCCTCTCCACTCCCCTTCATTATAGAAATAGACATAGTGTTCTTATTGTCACCAAGGGGGAAAGGCCTTAATAACAGCAAGTATTTTTATCGAATTCTTATCAGAAAAATAATCTAGTTTTTCAAAACAAACCTCATGTTTCAATGTAAAAACTACATCCTAGATACTGGGTCCTCCCCAACAACATGAAAACATATTGGAATCTACCTTTATATTCTACTGCCTATCTTAAAAATACCTAAATCTTTTCGTTTAATATTTATTTAGGCGTACAAGAACTGGGGTACAGGCCAATGGTGGAGAGGGAGTGGGAGAATTCACCAGAGACAGAGTGGGGAGCAGAACAAGCAGAACGATGATGTACACTGCTAAGGGGAGCAACAAGTGGGTCCAGAGAGGTCTGCCGTGCCATGTGGGTCACCTCGGGGCAGGCGGGGATCGAACTCATGCTGCACTGGCTGCACATCACTTCATAGTGCTGCGCTTTAACCCCTTATGACCGAAGGGAGTCCTCTTCAAAATACCTAAATCTATTACCTGTCTTAAAAATACATGTGCATGCACATGTTTAATATTATTTCTTGTCACAATTTGCAAGGTTTTTTCTAGTATTAAAAGGAAAAATGATCTTCAAGTTGTTATTCCTGCCAGTAGGCTACTAAATAAGAACTACAGGTTTTATCAGAATTGTATACTTAATTATTTACCAATATAATTCCTTTTGAGCTGAAAAGTGCTTAAGTTAGTATAATTTTTTTCGTTCCTGTTTCTTTCTCCTTCACCATCAATATGAGTAATTACCTTATCTTTCTTAGTATTTAGCTTTTACTGTTAGCTGGCCCTATACTTTTTTTACTAGACTTCCCAATTTTAAGTGCGTATTTGGACCCATGGCTACAAAAAATGAACCGTACTCTTTCTAGTGCACACTTCTTCCCTCTCAGCTCTTTGTAGTTGAATACAATTATTCATTAGAATATAATTTATTCATTGTCAAAAATTGTGACAGTTACATTTTATTCTATAACTATAACCTCCACATCTTGCTACCTTTATACTTAGTCTTCCATTTGTAGGTCTATAATCACAGCCTCAGTTTCCAAGTGCCTTAGTCCTATATCATAATGCTTTTCACCAACAATTTCAATATAGTTTTGTTCCGCATCTCTTGATTGTTGGGATACCGACTTTTTAGTAGTATATTCAACACAGTCTCATGGCAGTGATTACCATTTGAGATTTTAAATACTCAAAAATATTTATTGCATGTATCTTAGAAAGTAGATGTTGCTCTGCTATTTGCTAGCTTTGAATACTGTCATGAAAAAATCTGAGAATGATCTCAACCATCAAAAAATACAGATTTAGGCCAGAATGGGAAAAAAAAAAACTGCTACTGGGATTCATATGGATTGAGAAATACAAAAATCTCTGGGCCATTTTTGCTGTCGCTGCTGCTATTGCTATTGTTGAAATATTTAAGTCTTTAATCATTAAATATATTAAATATATCATTCCATGCCAAAGAGCAAATGCCACACAATGGATACTCGAGCACTGTACATTTTAAATGTTTTTTTTAATTAAAATGCAAAAATTCCATTAAAAAATGATGTCTAACTTGGGATTTCTGTTGCAAAGACTTCACAAGCAGCCTGTCCTTTGCAGAGCTTGTCTTGAGCCAAACTATGTGTCTGCTTTAGATAAGGTAACATTTTCCTCTATTTTTTAAACACATTTAACATTTATCAGTTTTATTTCCTTCTCTAAATCATATGCTGCATTTCTTTATTTTGTTGGAATGACTCAATGGGGATGTTTCCTTCAATCACAAAAGAAGTTGTTTTGTACTGTAATCATCAAGACAAACATGTGAAAAATGTGCCTTCAATGCCAATGACCTCTATTATTCTGGACATTAATTACTGACTACCTGACTGGTAATTTTACATAAGACTTCAGTACGTTGTACAATCTTCAATGCAACTTTGTGTAGTGAGGTTAGTTAATTTTACTCAGTACTGTTTCTGATGGTGCACTGAGCCCTCTAACAAATTTTATATTTGAATAGCTTAGCACAATTAGCACCAATAACAAATACTAGGGTAGCTACTGTCAATTAACACATTTTTACAGAGGAGGAAACTGAGTACCTTAAAGGTTAAATAATTTCCTTAGGCTCATCCAGCTAGAGAGGGTAGAGGTGTAATTTGAAGCTGAGCATTCTGATTCCAAAATGCAAACACTTTACCACTGTAAAGGCAGCCAGCCATCTGATGTCTGGGATAACAATACACCTTTCTCAGCGTCTACATCTGATATCACTGGGTGAGGAAAGTTGTGGTTTATCATTAGACCACAGATTTACTTATTCTGGCTCATATTAAGAATATTAAAACAATGGCTAAACCACTAAAATTGATAAACTGTAGTCAAATGTAGACACACAGAAACATATATACACACAGCATTAGACACACAGACTTTTGGAAATGGTACTATAAATTCCAGATTGGGAAAAACTCTTGTTTTTTAAGATTATGTAGAAGACAGGACTGGGAGTGATACTTGATTGTTTACTTGCTTTGTCTCGCACCTGTACTTTTGGGAAATGATAGAAGAGCATCATTATCACATTCTCATGTTTTTCAACTCTGGGTATGATAAAGTTGCAGTGAGTGCAATTTCTTCTGGGGGAATAAAACTTTTGCCTCTTCCCTAGTAATTTGCAAAAATGAATGAAAGCAAAACAAAGTGGAGAGGAAAACAGGAATGAGTTGCTCCAGTAGAGAAAACTTAAAAAAAAAAAAGTTACCTGTCAAAAAAAATGTATTTGAATAAATATTTATGTATGTTTGCATAGTTTTCTGGTTTGTGCTCCTTTGTGTACCTTGCAGGCAGTTAAAGAAACAGCCATAAATCATAAATAAGGAATAAAAAGAACTGCATGAAAGTCTCTGATTACTCCATTACGGAAATCCAGCTTAACAATCATTTCCTTTCCTTTCCAGTATATTTCCATAAACAATTTAAAACAAACCTACAGGATTTATAGAATGCATGAAAGCAGGACTGGGCATAACATGCACAGAACTGGCAAGAAAATAATTAATATTTCCCTCTAGGGATAAAAACACAAGGTGTGTTAGAAAGACAACATATTCCTAAGGAGAACCACTACAGTTGAATTTAAAATAACTTGATATAAATGGCACAGAATGTTTCTGTGGGCCATAAAATAAACTAAGGCTCACAGACTGAGCATTTTAATATTTTTTTTTCTACCAGCAAAGCTTATGTAAACTTAGGGACATCATTTTACTATGATTTTTTTAATGAGAAAAGTGATTACATGAGCATGAATCATCTTAGCAGAAGGAATGACAAAAACCATCAGGATCAAAATGTGTACTTTTGAAAATACACATTTCTGAGAAATGCACTTTGAAAATAATCTATTAGGACTACATAGCTGCTTATTGTAATTGGAACCTCTGAAGAACACACAAGAACCTTTGAAGTCCATTACTTTATCCCTTTAGCTTTGGTAAAAAAAATACATATATATTTTTTATTATTTCTGTTTTTCCTAGGAAATATGTACCACCACATTCTCTTATGTTGGAGAATCTTCTAGACATCTTTACCTCTAACACAAATCTCCTGTGACTAACCTCACACAAGTCTATCCCTTATGGATATTCATTATCCAAATGTAATGCTCAAAACAAAGTGATCTGTAAATCATAACTCTGGATTATAACTTCATAAAGACTTGATCTAGCAGTAATTAAAGATTATATATAATTTTAAGCATGTTTAAAGTGTTTAAAAACAGCTGATAATGCAAGATGATACTGCTTCTTATTGTGGAAATTTCAAATAAATTCTAGTTACTGCCAAAATATATTTCTGAAGTAACTGGATATTGGCTCTATTTTTGAAAAAGAAGTTGAGGCTTCCCAAGTGAGTTCACAGCAAGGTGGAAACTAATATCTATTTTTCTCAAATGTGTTAGACAAGACCACTAGAAACTATGTTAGGGGCTAAAATTAGCCACTGTAATAAAGCATAAGGCAATACTCTCATGTGTTGTCACTGTGTTCTAATATATAATATGTTTTGATGGAATTCAGTAGATTTTATAAGGTGGAGTCATTCAAACAGCTCTCTTCCTCTTTGTCTATATGTGTGATGCTTAACAATCAGTTTCATCCACTGAGTATATTTTAATTGATTGTTTTGGTATAATGCAGGCATAGTCTTTACATAATTAGTATGGACAATCAAACATAAGTTAAAAGCCTATATTTATAGCACATTTAATATGCCACGTGCCTTTCAGCTTAATTTAAGTCAATGTTATATGTAAGAGTTAATGCCTACCCCTTTAATTAAGCAACTTTAAGGCATGATCGATTAGTCAAAACAACTATACCAACTCAGAAAATTTCAAATCAAACTAGCAAGCATAATTTATTGTATAACAGAGCTAAGAAGAATGCATAGTGAGGAATAATTTTAAAATCCCACATCAAAATAACTGAAATTAAGTTTTATACTAGAGTGACTATGGGGGAAAGTATTACCATTAATGTTTTCTCTGAAAATTTTTAAAAACAATAAATACGCTCATCTGTTGGATTTAGTTTTGTTCTTATCTTGAAATTAAATTACTTATTAAGTAAGTAATTTAATCATTACTTCAAAATGCTCTGCTAGCTAAAATTATAATATTAGCTTATTAATGATGAATACTATGAGCCCATCCTATCCTTGAAATCCTGATGTAGAGTGACCACGAGAGGTTTGTCTCATGTCCACCAAATGTTTTAGGGTAACTAAATTGCATGCTTACATACTGCTATTTTTCACATATAGCTAGAGTTGAAAATTTGACTAAGTCAGTCTATGGTATACTGTCCTGGCATTCATTAAGCAGCCTGCAATGTGTTTAAATAACACGAGGCCTCTCATCCACACATGCTCTCGGTAGCAGCCCATGGTGACAAGCAATTTCAAGCAAAAATGACTTCACTAGCAGCAAAATGTGATCAACAGTCTCCCTTGCCACAAAGCAGGTCTGTATGTCTATGTACACAAGACTCCATTGGTTTGACAAAATCCAGTTCTTTTGGCTTGAAATAACCAATTCAACCCTAGTCAGAAGACCCCAAATAACTTCCCATGCACCATAATAAAGGCATGTATCCCAGTCCTAACTCTCTCTGAACTCTACCTTGACCTCCCATGTGGCCCCTCATGTGTATGATATATTTCTTTCAGGACCTGTCACAAACTGTTCTATTTCAATTTCTCTCATAGTCTGTTGTTGAACAAGGACTCCCCATTTGGTACCCTATACCCCATTTAACACTGTTAACTGAACAAATTCATGACAACTAGTCACTAACATGATTACTAAAACCTAGGTTCATTAGACATATCTTACAAAGTCAGAACCCCCCAAAATCCAGGGCTCCCCTACATTCCCCATACTCCATGACTAATAGAACATAAGAGACATAAGTATGGGTTATTTGAGGGTCATCAAATGTTAGCAGGAGCTTTAATGCCTACTCCACTCTCATTTCCCTTCCTTCAATAACCTTCAGTCCTAGTCTCCTAAAAGCACAGCATTAAGATATAGGTTGGTCAGCCAACTCATACTGATATACATGAGCATGAAAATGTTAAGCACCAAAGGCCTTCAGGGGTAGTAGCTGCAATAGTTAGTGATAATTATGTTGACCAAAGCTAAGGGAAGTACACCGATCACAAAAGACAAGCACTGTAGGTTTCACCTACCTGAGGGGCCCAGAACAGTTATGACAATCAGCTAGGGACAGGAAGAATGAGGAAGTTTCATGTGTATAGTTTCATTTTCACAAGGTGAAGAATTCTTGAGATTGGTGGTAGGACAATATAATGTAAGTGCACTTAATATTAATGGACTGTACATTTTTAAATGGCCAAGATGGGAATTTTACCACAGTAAAATAAATAAATATGAAGGAAAAAATTAAGAAAACATGCTAAAATTCTATTCTATCTTTAATGAAAATAAACTTACCAAACAACTTCTGCTGCACAGAACTGATAGGTGATTCCCTCAAGAGTCTTCCAAAAGATTTCTGAACTGTGGCCATAGTACTGGAATAAGAATAGAACAGCTTTACCTAATAATCCAGGCTCATCTGATGTCTGAAGAAAAATCTGCTTCTTGGCCAAATATGCCATCTTTGGAATTCACAATGTCCTTTAGTGATTAAAAACACTATGAAATCATATTGTGGGGAGCTGGGGGGTCAGGGAGAGACACAACACTATTAATTTTGCAAGTCAGCCTTTCTTTACCATTTAGCTAATGATTTTTTTTTTTTTGGCATTAAACCTATTCCTACCTGTAATGCCTATATTTCTCTACAGTTTTCTTTACAATTCTCTTTGAAGATGCTAGAACATCTCCAAAATGACAAGTTAAACTGCTGTGTTTGTTTACAAAGTGTCTCATTTTTTACACATATTTATAATTATGCCATGGAACACATGTTATCTGTCATGATCAGGCCTCATGTAGCATCACAGAAATGTATACAGAAGTGCAGCTAAACATTGCTCATAGCACATGCATTTAAATGCATAAGCACATGCATTTAAATGAATACATAAACACACACATACATACACACACGCAGCACAACCAACATTTAATTGAGTAATTACTGGGAGTTCAACACTATGCAAATGTATGACCTATATACCTACACCTTATATAATCACCACAATGGTCCAAAGGCCATACTATTACCAGGATTTTGATCAGAAGGAAACTGAGGTTCCAAGAGGTTAACATACCTGATATACTTCATTAGCATAAGGATATAGTTCAAGTCTAGACTCTACCAATTGGCTCTGAAATATTATTTAATAGTATAGAGTACTTTTCTATAAATATAGATCTTAAGAGTTTATACAAAGGCCTTAGTGGAGTTCAGTTACTTATAACACCATCATGCTCTCAGTATTATTATTGTCTTTGAACCAAATAGTGGAAATGGTAGGTGAGCATACATACATATAACTTCCAAATATTCTCCTTAATAAGGCTTTGTCTTTGAAACACCAAATAGTAGAAATAGAAAATGAACATACATTCCAAGGACAGGGAGGGAAAGAGCAATTTCTGAATGCCTCAGTCCAGCTCATAAGTCAACCCTTGGTAACCTCCTCTCAATCACTTTCTCCAACAACACCAAAAAAATATGTGCTGTTCAAAGTTACCTAAAATGTTAATTTAATTTTAAAATTCTTAAGAAACAGTTCATAGTCTATGTGGCTCTAAAAGTTGGAGAGACATAATTGTTTCCTATGCCCTGCTTATCACTTGGCATGAAATGGCAGAACACTGGATTAAGGGTTAAGAATTGGAAGACTTCGGTTTTAGTCCTGTTTCTGTCCTAATTTTGGCAACATCTATCAGTCTTTTCATGCCTCCATTTCTTCATTTGAAAAATGTGGAAGTTAAATGAGCTTATCTCTAAGGTATTTTCCCAAGGACCAACCAATGTTCTGAAATTCTATGGCTGTGCTGGGTAGAAGAGGAGTCTCTACAATAGAATGGGTAAGTATTCATTTACCTGAAATTTGATACATATCAGCTTTCGAAATTAAAGGACACTCTACTCCCTTACTGAACAGTGGGTGCATAATTTATTTAATTTTAATAAAAGTGCATTTGTATACAAACAAATGCAGGGGATGGAGCAGCCCTCTAAGAAGAAGACAGGAGAGTTCAGTGAACTACATTCTCTAATTACCTCTTTGCTATTGTGCTATTAATATCTAAAATTCAGCCAGGAAAAGATTCCTCTATCCAGACTACTACCTACTCCATGGCTGACATTTAGGATTATGATAAATTCTACCACCCATAAAGTTAGAAGAATGGGAATAGCATTGGACAGGAAAGCCAGAATATAGAGTTGAGAGAGACATAGTGAGACATCAAGGTATCTCTTGTGGTCGCTTCCCTTGACAACTCTGTGTTTATCTTGCTGAAGTTCAGGGTAAAGAAAAAAAAATTGCTTACGTAGGCCATACCCCTATGTCATCATAAGGGCTTCTAGTAGGAAAACAAGTGTGTGTGTGTGTGTGTGTGTGTATCAAGCATACAAAAATAAACAAATAAATAAATAAACAATAAATAAAATAAACAAATAAAAATAAAAAAATAAACAAATAAATAAATAAACAATAAATAAACAAAGAAAACAAGATCCAGCTGACCCATTACATGTCATTCAAAGAAACCAGCACTGGATAAGATGGTCAGTAACCTACTTGGGCTTCTGGCCCCAGAATTTACTTTTGCATATTGAAAAATACCAATCTAAGTAGCATTCAGATGAAAAAAAATTATTATTGCATACAAGTACCTGCATAGGGTAGATGAATGTTTCTATAGTCTCCTTTCTTCCCAAAATGTTACTGCAAATTATTAGCTCTGTTTACTGTTGTCCCCACTCTGTTCCACCTTTTTTCATAGCTTTGTATTAAAATTTCAACATGCAACTCTCCTTTCCCAAGTTTCTACATGCTGACATTTGGTGCTTTCATACATTTAAGTGGAAATACAGCTTTAATACTGTACAGGGGTTTCACTTGGGGAAAGAAAAGGGGTTACAGGAATTCTTGGCTCCTTTATCAGTCTCCTTCCTTCTCCCTGCTCCTTCCTTCACTCATCTTCTTTAACCTGAACTCATTCAGGCACTCGACGCTACTCAGAATGAAAACTTGAGCCTTCGTATTCTCATAATTATAAACCAAGTCATGTCAGATTTTTGTTCTTTTTTAGTTATTCACCAACTATTTCTATTAGTTTGAATGAGCTTGTCCTTGTTCAGTTTTTCAACTCTCTGAAACTCATGTTGTTATCACTTTAGTCACTTGGACTATGACCATTTCCCAAATCAAGAAGCCACTGAAATGAGCTACAATTTTTCTTTGGGGGTTTAGTTTGTTTGTTTTTTTGTTTGTTTGTTTGTTTTTTACCTTCCTACATCAATCAAACATGGAAATTTATACTGAGAAGAAAAAAAAAGCTTTTCAAACAGGTAGCAAGCATTCTGAACTAGTAGTTCCACGCTATCTTCTTGTAAGCATTTATGATTTTCTCCTTTTTCCTTTTACTTGGCATGGTCTTTAAATAACACCACATGTTGCTTTTCCACAAATCAGCCTTGGAAACAGGTTCAGAGCTTAAGGCAACACTCACAGAGCAGGTGGTATAGATGTTCTGGTATAAACAGAAGTTCCAGGTACCCAACAGACACCAATAAGCATGTCTAAAAGAAACATTCACATCCTTTCTTCAAATTCAGCCTGGCTTCTCTCGTGAGGTTATTCTCAAAAACTAGTTTCTCAAGTCTTAGACAAGAAGTACCAATTCTTCAATATTAAAGGAAATAGCACTAAACAAGATCTCACTCTAGGTCAAATCAGGAAGAGGTGGGCAAGGCTGAACCAACATGGACAACTACTTTGGTTTATCTCTTTGTGTTATTATGACCACAGGTCAGTTGGTAAACCCTTTTGAAAGTCACCATGCTTTCGAACAGATGGACATCATTTCAACATGTCATATGCTAAGGAGAATTTATGACCCTGGTGAAAGAAACAGAAATCATCACCAACTTTATAGATTGGGGTATTCTATATCAACTGGTTTTTTATTCATAATTATGCTTTAGTGCCTATGTCTGTGTTTTGTAGTATGCACACTTACTGCCACAGAAATTGTACTATCTGTCTACATAGTTCAATTGAAGCATAAATATTACAAAAGAAATGTCCTCACCCATGTGCCACTCAAGGAAGCCATTCTTCAGTGGCATGTGGAGGAAAACAAAAGCAGAAACAAGATTCATCCATTTCATAGTACTTTTTTGTTTGTTTGTTTGTTTTTAAGATTTATTCACTTATGTATAGAAGACCTGGGGCACAGGTGTGGGGGTGAGAGGATCCACCAGAGGCAGAGTGGGGGAGCAGTACAGGCATATCTACCAGGTGAGACAGGAGGGGTCTGCTGCGCCATGTGGGTCCCCTTCTGGCTGGGGATCAAATCTGGGCTGTAGTGGCTGCAGACAGCTCCCATAGTGGTGCTACGCTTTAACCCCCTGTACCACCAGGGAGGCCTTCATTCTATAAAATTTTATATAGATATAGATAACCTCTTCCAAAAAATTACTTCACAAAGAAACTCTACCTAGTAAATTTTAGAGAGAGCAAATGAGGTTAAGAAATATAATGGAAGAAAAGGAACAAGGGTAAAAAATAAAAGATCAAGATACTATAGATGAGGGCAAACAGTAGAATGAAAAGAAGGAAGAAGGGGAGGGGGGAAGGGGAAAGGGAACAGGCAAAGTCTCTGAAAGTCTTTTCATATACATAGTACATGGCTAACAAATATTATAAATTTGAAAACATGCTTTACAAAGCAAAAATGTATAAAAAAGAATCAGGTTTGCTTTCTTCAATCAAATGAGACACTTGTTTTGGGAATACAATACTAATTATTTCAGAGCCTGAGGTCTTGTCTTCCTGGCCCTTTGGCACATGGAACCAGCAAGTACAATCCCACAGAAAGGTCATCAGATGCAAGAAGCTATTACACTGGGCTTGACTGTGAATGTTATGTGATTTCTTTGGATGTTTCAAATCTCTCTGCAGCCATACATTGTAAACACATGCTATTCATAGAGTTAGTTGTAAACCTGGGAAAGAAATTGCATTATTGGAAAGACTTAGAAGGACCTTACGAATAGAAGAATGACTACCTTAATTCTTCTAGAGATAGAACAGACACGTTTAAGTGGATTTGCTCACTACAAGATAACCTGATTATCAAACCTCTAAATGCTTAACCATAAAATCATTTTAAATGCTGCAACTTTAAAAGGAAGTTCTTTTAATTGAAAATGATCTTCAAGCATTCTAATTCTACAAATAGCATTGTACACTGAGTGTAACTGCAGAAAGACTGGAACTCTAAGCTGTTACTGTTTATCCATGTTACATGTTGTCTGGCATATAATAAATTCTCAATAATTACTATTAGTCTATTGGACTATACCAATTTCCAAAAGCTGGAAAACTATAAGAATTATTGAATTTTTTATCTTTTATATTTAATAACTACCAACAATAACAATGAAATTAAAATATACCTGTTTAATATTTGGGTCACATTTATCATTTGTCAATATTTGCAATAGGTTCTTATATCACTGCTCAAGGATTAAGAATACAAATTTGATGTTAGTTATACCTTGATGTGAAAACAGCTCTGCCACTAATTATCCACAATAAGTATGCTAAATAACTTCTTATCAGATTTTTCTTTCTTACTGTAAACTGAGAATTATGTGATCTAACAATATGTTTAAAATGTGGAATTAAAGTATTTATGAAAACTCATCACCTTTATATCTTTCACATGTTAAGAGATCAATAAGTATTGTATAATGTTATTATTGTGTTATCAAGTTTTAGGTAACACATTTTTTCTGCTCCTTTCCCCCTCTCTTTTCTTTCTGATACTCCTATTATGCATATGTTGTATTTTGTAGTAAACCACATTTTTCTGAAGTTCTGCTCATTTTTCTTCATCTGTTTTCACTGTTTTTCTGCATACATAATCTCTATTAATCTTTCAAATTTCCTTATTGTATCTTGCACCGATTCATTTGAGCCACTACTTTTGTTACATTTTTCAACTGCAAAATTTCATTTGGTTATTTTTGTACTATCTCATTGATGTGCTCAATCTGATGAGATGTTGTCTTACCATTTTTAAAGTTTTTAAAATATAATTGCCTTTGATCATGTGTGTAATAACAGCTTTTAAGTAACCGGCTGCCAAGCCTAATAACTGTACCCCTGTAGTTATTTCTGCTATTCCATTGCACACTTTTTTTCTTGTATCTGTGTACACATTTCTATTTCTTTGCAGGTTTTTTTTTTTTCCTATGGTTGAGCATTTTAGATAACATAGCAAATCTGAATGCTAATCCTCCTCCGCGGGGTGGTTGTTTGCTGGTCTGACGTCTTGTCTGTGGGGAGGTGACAGGACAGTGCAGTATAGTCTATTTCCAATGAAATGTGCAGTCTCTGATCACTCCATAAAGGACACAGGGCTGATGACCAGTGAAGTCCGCGGCTTTATCCAGGCTCTCTTCCACTGCCTCTTCCCCTGATCTTCTCTTTAAGCTTACAAATATCTCCACTGTTAACCTCCACTAATGGTTAGCTGTTTGTTCTCTTGTTTAGAACAATGTTTTAGGACATAACCTGCTCCACAGCCTCGTTCTACTGAACTTGGGTTCCTTTGCAAAGAAAGGGTAAGAGAGTCTCTGAGTCTTACTCTGACAATCCCCTGGGAGCTGCCTCTGCACCAAGGGGAACAAGCTAGGGCAGATATGGAATTCACTCTTCATCAGCTGCCACACCAACACACTCCCTGTGAAGCAGGAACTGTATTCAGTGTGCAGTGAGGAGAAATGAATGTCACCACTATCTGCAGCCACCATGCAGTAGGGACCTTCTACAGTGCTGGGTCAAGGGAGGAAAAAGGTTAAGTTGGTGTTCTCAATTGCCAAAACTAGCCATAGTTTTCTGTCCTAGAAAGCCGGAGCAGATGAAGGATACCACAGATCTAACCCTAAAAGCCCTCTTTCATCACAAATCAGCAGGAAATTAGGATGGATTACTGCTCTACCAGATTCTAAGGCCATCTCTTCCCGATAGTGACATAGAGGAATAGACCTGGCTGTTACTCCAGTCACTCAACATAGACCTGCCACAGGGCAAAGCTGTGGAAAACGGGATCTGCCAATGTTCACTGTTTGCCAGAACAATCCAGAGTAGCTCTTTCACCATGGTGGTGGGGAGGGGAGGGTTAAAGAGTGGGGGGAAGTGTACAAGGAAATGGGACTGTCCACTTGGCTGCTGAGCCAACTGAAACAGATGTTCCGGACAGCACAGCTATGAGGAGGGGGCAGTTGCAGCTTGAACACCAGGCACCTCTTTGTTCTTACTGAGTTTCTTACTGACTTTCTGTAAATGTTGTCAAATAAATGCTTCCAAATTTACTGTGAGGAATTTGATCTACTCCCAGGAGACTTTAAATGACTGCCTTGGCTAATTTTAACCAGTTTAAGAGCTGTGTACCCGGGACAGAGCCATCCCTGAATACCTCAGATGACTATTCAGAAATCAGCTGCCAATTCTGCTTATTTTTTGCTACATATTTTGATGTTAGATTGATCTATACAAATTAATGATAATTATAGTTTCTTATCAGGTTGTCCTTTTAAATCTTACATATAATCCCACTTTATTCTAATTATTTTTCATTCAAGTCTGTTTTGTTAAAAATAGTAACTTGCCACTTTATTTCAGTTAATATCTAAATAATAATTCATTTTCTGTCACTATTTTAGCTCTTTTCATAATTTGTTTTTAATTTCTTTTTCTTTAAGCTCTTGCTCTTTCAATTACATGAATTTTTACTACCTTATTTTCCTCTTTCCTATTTTAGAAATTATGTAATTATATCCTCTTAGATGATTTTTTATTGCCTAGATGATCCTTTTAAAAAGTATGCACAGATAATAAAAATTAATCTAGCATTTATCTGCCCTACTGAATGCAAAAGAAACTCTAGCTGGATCTCACACTTCATTGAATAAGCTCATTCCTGATCTTGTTATTGTTGCTAGATATTAAAGTTCTATTTTAAAGTTTTTGTAATGTTTTGATTGATAGTCTTATTTTACAGTATATGGTTAATTAAACTTACTTTCTAAAACAAAATATCATGACTTCCTATTTTCATTATAAATTTTTCATTTAATAACAATTTTATTGTCCATAGTTGATGAAATCTTAGTTTTGTATGTTATATAAATCTTTTTTCAAGCATTTTATATTCTATTTACATATTCATATGTCCTGCAACAAAATGTGCATGTTTTCAAAGTTAAATATGATTCAAAATGATCTAAAATGTTCTAAAAGGTAGCCTGTCTGTGTCTAAATGTCAAAATTAAAATACCTTATGAAGAAATCTGGAAATGGCTACAAGAAATATTTTCCCTAAGGACATATTATTTAAAGCTCAAAACTAGTCTGAACTCTATGTGCCCAGTTGCTACAAAAATGTGTAAGTGTAACAGTTTTCAATTTTTGTTTATTTGTTTTGTGGTATCCAGCCACCAAAACATCATTTGTCAGATATTAAAAAAAAAAAAATCTAAGGAGTATATGTGTTGAATGATTGCATTATTTTCTGCACTAAATATCTAAAAAAGGTCCATATTTTACCTACAAAATAGAATAGTTGTTTCAAAATATGTTGAAAGCGTTTCCCATCAGTAGGTTGAAAAAAATAATTAAGATTTATTTATTTATGTACACAAGAGCTAGAGTGAAGGCCAGAGGTGCAGGGGTTGAAAGGGTTCACCAAAGACAAAGTGGGCAGCAGAACAAGCAGATCTACTGAAACACACTGCTGAGGGGAGCAGCATGGGAGACAGGAGAGGTCTGCTGGACCACTGTGGGTCAGCTCCCTAGCCAGAGATCAAACCCGTGTTGCAGTGGCTACAGAGAGCTTCATAGCGCTGTGGCTTAACTTGTGCAACCAGGGAGGGCCCACAGGTGGAAAACTGACTTTCGTTGCCTTTCATTTCTATTGATGCTACCCAGAAGTCAGCAGGTGGTCTGACTGACTTTTCTCTTTTTCTCTCTGGAAATGTGAAATAAAGATACTTCTAGTCATATGTGGCGAGTTAAATTTACATGATATTAAATTTTTTAAAAATCTTAGTTTCCCAGTGGTTACACTAGTCAGGTGCCAAGTAGTCAACATCCATATGTGTGTAGTAGTTATCATACTAGACAGTGAAAATATACTTCCATTACAGCAGAAAATTCTACTAGACCTCACTAATCTACAGCACTTGACCTTTTTTCATTTGTCTTTCATGTTCTTTAATTTCACTGTAATGTATCTAGTGTAGATTTGTCTTTATCTTAGGACATCATACAAAATTTTCTCCTGAGACACATATACTTAAAACCTGCCTAATTTTAAAGTATTTATTCAAACAATACATAAAAATGTTCTACTTTTCCTCCTTACTGACCCTGTACTTCACATTGTATCAATGACTTTCACTCTGTGCTAAAACAGTGAAGGAATCTGTCAATCTTCAGCCCTACTTCAGAGTTTATCTTTTACACTGATTATTAAAGTTTGACATACTCGGCTTTTTATTTCTAGGGGTAACAATATTTTTTCTTTCCAACTTTCTTATTCTGGTTTTGCCTAAAAAATGACTTGTTTAATAGTTATTATTAAATTTTCTGTTTTAATATCCTAAAATAATTACTTTAAAGGGTTTTTCAACTCACAAATTAACTTCTAATAGAAGTTGATTAATTTTCCAATATTTTACTTTCCCTTATGTGCTTAATAGGATGACACGTGTTTGTAGGTTCTTCATACATTTTAGATTTTTGGATTGTGGTCATTGTGAGAATTTTTGTTTGTTTTCATTAGTGTGTTTCTCTATAACCACAACAATGTTAAGAAATAAAGTGCAGGCCAACCCTGGTGGCACAGTGGGTTAAAGCACAGCACTGGGAGGCTACAGCCACTTCAGCATGAGTTCGATTCAAGCCCCAGAGGTAATCCACATGGCGCAGCAGACCTCTCCTGGCCTGCCTGCTGCTCCCCTCAGCAGTGTACTTTGCAGATCTACCTGTTCTGGTCTCCTCTCTCTCTCTGGTGAAGCCTCTCGCTGCCCCTGCACTTCTGGCCTGTATCCCAGTTCTATATGTACAAATGAAAAAAAGAAAGAAAGAAATTGCTCCCAATCTCAGAAGTCTGAAGAACAATCATATGTTCCCTGAGAGCTCTCAGAGAATCTCACTGGTCAGATCTACAGGTAGCACCTAAGAAGTGCTTGCTGGACTTTATATATGCTCTTAAATTTCTTTGATACAACAGCAACTGAAGGAGCATAAATGAACTTAACATAATTCATACTTCTGTCTATAGCATATCTTCTGATTATCTTTGTAGCCTAAGAATATCACATACATAAGCTCTCTATATGGAAGATGAGGAAATAGATAATTTACATAGTAGAACAGGGAATAAATATTTTTGGAGAATAATCTAAACATTAGTTTGTGCTTTTTCTCTTTTCCTCTATTCTATCATTTTGTCTCTGCTCCTTCCTGATGTGTGGGCCCCTAGCCTACATTCAAATATTAAATGGCATTTTGGGACTCCTGCAGCTAATACCAGCAGATCCAGTCAGTGAGTCAGCAAATGATTTCAATCAGTTTCTTATCCCGAGGCTCCTTCTTTCTCTTTCCGGCTCCCTTTGCCCAGTTTCCTATAAAGTCATAACTTTAAGCAGTAAGTCAGCAACTTCAGTCTCCTTTAGTAAACAGGGGCATTACCAGGCTTTACCCTCTACTTATTGTGGCACACTTTGTCTTTATTAACTTTCAGATACTGATTACTACATTAGTCCTAATGACCAGATAGGCCCAAATTTTACTAATTTACCACAATATTTATTCTATTTCATATGTAGTGAATTGTATATGCTATTTTTAAAGATTTATTTATTTGTGAATATAAAAACTGGGGTATAGGCCAAAGGTTGGGGGGGAGGAGAGGATTTACCAGAGACATAGTGGGGACAGAATAGGCAACAAATTGAAACACACTGCTGAGGGGAGCAGAGGGCAAGACAGGAGAGGTCTGCCATGCCATAGGGTCACCTCTCTGGAGGGAATCGAACTCGTGCTGCAGCAGCTGCAGATGGCTTCATAGTGCTGTGCTTTAACTTGTTGAGCCACCAGAGAGGGCCCAAATTGTATATAATATTTTGAGACACACTACATCTTTCCTATTATACCTGTCATGTCTTCAATATGCCTTTATTGTATTTTATGTCTAAAGAATATAGGAAGGCAACTGTATTTATTTTATGTCTAAAGAATATAGGAAGGCAACTGTATTTAACACGAATTACTATGTAATCCCCAATTATACACTCCAACTTTTTAAAATTTCTAACCTCACTTGATTGCTTATAAGACCTCCCTAGACAGAGAAGAGTGCATGCTTATCAGACAGAGAGAATCTTCACCAGTGACAGGAAGCTCTGGTGAAGGTACAAATCTGGCACATGTATATATAACATTGCCATTACTTGAATTCTTGGCCCAATATGACCACACAACCCTCACAGCAGGCTAATTCTCCTGGATTCAATTGGAAAATATATTCTAGATTTAAAAACATCTCTAAAAATGTAGTCTTTACTAGTACTAAATATTCTGTGACTGAATTTTAATAACAATTGTGAAAACTTCTATAAATATATTCTGAATTATCTGAATATTGATGGTACAATTAAATGTTGCCAGGTAATATAATTTCACTGCCTGTTTTCATCTGTGTATGTATTTGTGTAAGAAAGGCCAAATACAGCTGAGGCATACACACATATAGCTGAGGACTAATTTTTTTTTAAAGTAATCTGAATAGAGTTTATAGAAGAACTGAGGAATCACAAGTCATGTGGTTTTACTGACATGTCAAAACTGAGAGATTTCAAGCATAAGTGAGTTAACTCTGTTCTTGTAATAACCAAATATTAACTCTGTTCTTGTAGCAGTCACATATAAGATATTCAGTGACTATGTTTTCCATTTCTATCTCTGGTTCCATCAACTAATTTCTAAGTAAACTAGAAATTCACCCAGTTTCATTTTTAACAATAACAAAAATAAAACCAAACCATATCTTAACATGCAAAAGACTGCTTTACAATGTTATCAAGTAACACATCATAAAAACCACCATTCAAATATCCCTCAATGATGGTTTTGGGTGTAAGAAAGATATCTAATTATTCTAGATTATTAAACAAATGTTTAACATTATAATTTCACCTTGTCAAGTGTGTTTGTTCAAATAGCAATTCTCTGAATTAGAAGGGCTATAGCCAAGAATTTTTCTTAAATTTATACATGGTATAAGAGTTTTCAATCAAAATGTCAGACTAAGAAGATACAAAAAGCTTCCATTACCACACACTAAACACATAGAAATGGTACTTAAAATAGTTGAAAAGCTATAAAAAATTATAGCCAAGCTTGAAAGCAAGAAAAGAAACTCTTCAGATGATGGAAATAAAGAAAATCAATAATCATGGTGCACCTGGTTTTGATGCATCACAATGTACCAAATTATACAAAATAAGTAAATTTTCTTAATAGCTGGAATCCTAATTTCGAGGAGATGCAATTGGGCTCACTGCAGATTTCTCTTTTTGTAAGAATTATTTTTTTATTAATTTATGCATACAAGAGCTAGAGTGTAGGCCAGAGGTGCTGGGAGTGAGTGGGGAGTAGAACAGGCAAATTCACTAAAAACACGTCTTACTCCATCCTCTTCTGGGAGTCTCAGTTCTGCAGTCATATTTCAAGGGTTTGTTTTGATCGGTTTGTCTATTCCTTTGCTCTGTTTTGTTGTAGTCCATATGCATAAAACCATCTGGTATTTGTCTCCCTCTGAGTTACTTTCCTTAGCATAATCTGCTGAGTAATATTCCAGTGCTGGAGACACTTCTGGTTTTTCTACATCATGGCTATTGCCAATAATGCTATAGCATTATAGACATAATGCCTTCCAATTAGTGGTTTTAAGCTCTTTTAGTTGACACTTAAGAAAGGGGTCACAGATCATGTGATAGCTCTCTTTTTAAAAAAATATTTATTTATTTTTGCTTACAGAACTGGGGTACAGGCCAGAAGTACAGGAGCGTTGAGAGGCTTCACCAGAGACAGAGTGGGGAGCAGAACAGGCAGATAGACAAACTACACTGCTGAGGGGAGCAGTGGGCGGGTCAACAGAGGGGTCAGCCACTCCATGTGGCTCAGCTCCCTGACTGGGAATAGAACTTGTTCTGTAGTGGCTTCAGAGAGCTTCATAAGGCAATGCTTTAACCTACTGTGCCAAAAGGGAGAGCCTTGGTAGCTCTATTTTTAACCTTTTTAAAGTACTTCCATACCATCTTCTAGAGGCTGAGCCTGTCTACACTTCCACTAACAGTGTTCAATGATTCCATTTTCTCCATATCCTCACCAAAATATGTTTCTGGTCATATCATTATGTGTCATTCCCACCCATGTGAAATGATAACTTAACTGTGGTTTTAATTTGCATTTCCTTGCTGATAGTTTGCATTTCCTTGCCCACCTTGATGGTGAGCATTTATTAATTTGCTTCTTGGCCTCACTTCCTTGGAGAAGTGTCTTTAGTTCTTCTGCCCATTTTAATAGGGTTATTTTCTTTTTGTTCAGTTGTATGAGTTCTTTGTAGACTTTAGACATGAGTATTTTGTCAGATATATGACATACAAAAATTTTCTTCCACTTAATAGTGTGTATTTTGCAAAAACACCATTCTAGAATAGTCATTTATAGTGATATTCCTCAGGCTCCTGCTTTTTTCATGCTCTGTTCAATATTTCTATCAGTATACAATATTCAATGTATAATTAAATGAAGATATGAAAATCATGTTGATTATATTTATGTATATTCTAAAGTTAGTAGGGAGAGCTAGTGATAAGTGAAGAACTTAGAAATTAATTTCTTTTAGTGAGATACCTAAACTTAAATCTCAACAATTAAACAATTTTTCTAATCCTATGTTGAAGTTTATAAAGTAACCACTTTGCTAAAATAACCTGATAAGTACTTGAATTGAAAGCAGTTCATATGCAAAGGCCTTTTAAGAACTGAACATATGCTCAATGATGTGCAGATTCTAGGGTTGAGAAGGAGCCAGAAACCATATCACAAATAATATCTGATCGTGTCTTAACCTAAGTAAGAGAAATCTTAGAAGAGGATATGCTGGCTATCATCACCTATTTGAAGAACACCATAGGGAGCAGGTATTTAAACAATATTCTATATATTAGTCACAAAAATAAATAACTGACTTGAATGTCCCAAAGCTAGAGAAAATCAGAACAAACTTCATGCATGTCAACCAATGATCTGATTTTTCTTTTTTACACTCTTTCAGAATGTGCCATAGAAAGAAAGTATATCATCTACTGTTTTGACTGACTGAAATATCAAGTCATTTTTACCATTTATAATGATTCATCAGCTATAATAAGACAATCTATCCCATCTTTCAAAATTCATATGAGAAAGGTGTTTTATCATTTAAGGGGTTAGGGGAAGTCTCTCAATCTAACAGTCAGCTAAACCAGATAATCAAACTTTCAAATATTAACATATCAGAACCTAAATTTGTGACTAGTATATATGAAACAAATGGTCAAATTGTTCATGGACAGTGAAAACCACCAGACAATGAACAGAAGTACTGTGTTCCCTATCTCCCAAGAAGCCGAGGGAACCAAAAAATAAGGAATTGACGGCCAAAGGTTTTTAAAAGAAGCGCTTAGGACTTGATCTTGCCAAGCTCAAGGCAATTTTGTAGCTGGAGAAAAATGTCGCAAATTGCCTAACTCTTATCAACTAGTTTCATAGCTGATGTCAATCAAAAGAAAAGAAGAAAGATATATTAGGAAGGAGGAGGTGGAGGAATGTTCTCCACCTCTTGATCTCTAGATGTTCAAGAGCTGAATACAGCATTGCCTTCTAACAAATAGGTATATGGCGCTTACATGATGCTGTCTCTCAGATTACTTGGTAAGTAAAGGCCCAGGGTTAAGACCTGCACTTAGCTTCCTGTGGTCAATAAATACAGCCATTTCTGTTCTATTCTCTTGGTAATGCAAGGAGGCTAAGAGGAACGAATGCTGTCAGGCCTAGAGCAGGCGATCTACCACCCATAATTCCCATCCCATTAGCTGTATAATAATGTTTATTATGTTACTTTTATGATCTTATATGCTTTATTATTCCCATTTCATCATATAAAATTGAGGCAATATACTGTACTTACGTTTCGTATATCTCATTTTTCTAGTTAGATACTATAAAATGTTACTGTTTGGATAATAACTAGATTGTGAGACCTATACGTGCTTTGTGCCCTTTTCTGTGACCTGATTGGAAAATGGGAGAGGAAAAGAGATTGATTTGAAAGAGGACAAAGCACCTAGTATGTAGAAAGGAGAAGGGACTTTTGTTATTTAAAAAAAAAAATTCATTCTGTTCTTGTGTTTGTGTATACTGTCCGGCATGCTATAGCTGCGAGGAATATCACAGAAATGATACAAAACCAAGAATTTCTTCAAAACACCATTCTCCATAGCCTAAGTAACTAAAATACAAAAAAAAAATGGTAGCTAGAAAAAAATTAAAGACTTTAGTGGAGAATAAAACACTCTATTTTGCAATGCATGAGACAGAGTATAGATGGACTAAGTAAAAATGCAATAAATCTATGTAATTTATTATTCTGTTGGAAAAATCTATTCCTCTATTGAAAGTAGAAGCTATTAAAACCCTAAGTGCAGAAAGTCTTCGCTATTTTTCTTCAAAAGCAAATATATGTAAAAGACAAAGCAAGATGCTTAAACCAAGAGCTACATCACTTGCTTTTTGCTAACTGCACTGCTGATACCATCAGCATTAGTAGGCACCTTCAAAAATACTGAGGCATTGGGCCTGCTGTGGACTCACAAATGACAAATCAAGAAAGTAAAGGCTGAGGGACAAGGTGAATTGACAGTGGCAAGTTGGGGAGCCATTGATAATGATGCTGTAGTTGCAAGATACTGAACTTTGACTAGTTTATTAAATAATGCAGGTCCTTGGGAAACACTTTCCTTAGACCTGACAAGTAGCTGCTGTTAACTTCTGTTCACTATTCAGTTTCTTTGTAAGGGAGAAGCACTTGTGCCAAGGCTTTTAGCACGTTATATACATGATCCCTAAGACAGTATTGATTGTACAGTAGCATTCTACTCCAACAAAACATATTCCTGAAGTTGCAGATAAATTTGCTTTTAGAAAAGTGGCTATATTTTAGATAGCATAATAAACATTTTTTTAAAGATTTATTTATTTATTCGTACAGAACTGGGGTACAGGCTAGAGATGTGGAGGGTGAGAGGATTCACCAGAGACAGAGTGGGGTATAGAACAGGCAGATCGACGAAGTACACTGCTGAGGGGAGCAGTGGGTGGATCAGGAGAGGTCTGCCACACCATGTGGATCTCCTCCAGGGCAAGTGGGGATCAAACTCATGTGGAAGTGGCTTAAGCTCCCTTGTGCTGTGCTTAACCCACTGCGCCACCAGGGAGGGCCATTTTTTTTTTTTAATGGAGTTATTCTTTTGAAAAAACAGGTTTTTTTTTTCAGATTCATGTTGATTGCTTTCATTTTTTTTAGCTTTAAGGTTAAAAAATTTTGAGAATTTTGTCAAAGCAGTAGAGTGAGAAGATAGTCATCCCAATTTCACTTTTTTCCCCCACTACATTGGACTTGCTAGGTTTCAATTTATCTAAATGTTAAATTATCACAAAATTCCTTTCTGTCTGTCTGAAAATAATGTCTACAGAATTGAGAAAATAATAATAAAACCTCTGTACTGAGCTGCATGTATAGATGTGCAGTGCTTCTACTCAGGGTGAGTCATGGAGACAGTTTCCTTCAGAAGATACTAAAAGGGGGGACCATTTTATCAATTGCTTTATGGTTACCAGTGAAACTGCCAAGCTCCTTAATCCTTTTCCATTAAGAAATAGGAAATTTTTGGCCCTCCCTGGTGGCGCAGTGGGTTAAAGCACTGCACTGAGAAGCTAAAGCCACTTCTACATGAGTTCGATTCCCACCTGCCCCGGATGTGACCACATGGCGTGGCAGACCTCTTCTGGCCCGCCCGCTGCTCCCCTCAGCAGTATACTTCGTAGATCTGCCTGTTCTGCTCCCCACTCTGTCTCTGGTGAAGCCTCTCACCGCCCCTCAGCCTCTGGCCCGTACCCAGTTCTGTATGTACAAATAAATAAATCTTTAAAAAAAAAGAAATAAGAAATTTTTCAAAAGCATGTACACAATGCCCATCATTTCCAAGAAACTTTGGATGCAGGATTCAATCGCATAGGTCATGTCCTCCGCCATCTCACTGGGAGAGGTTATAATGTAGGATTGGGAAGACAGGATAACAATATGTCAAGTCAGGAGTGTCTGGTGCCAGCTGAACACTCAAGGCATTTCCCAACATGTTCTGAATTTGGGAGACCAAAAAAATAATTTTGCTGTTCTAATTGGAGTAAAAAGTTTCTCCTAAAAATGGTCACAATTTCATTTCCTGCCAGCTACGTATTCAGGGGCTCATGATGATGAACTGCTTCACAAAGTAAATGAATGGGATATTTCTCTTATCTGCATTTTGTGGAGTAAAAACCATAGCTGCTAAATATATGAATAGTTCATATGAATACATGGGCATTTTCATTTCTGCATATAATTTTAGGTCACTGAGACTCCTAAAAAACAAAGGGGGTAGGGGCAAACATGAGCCCTAAACTCTCAGGATGAAGAACTTCCTTCACTTTGTGGTGATCACTACTAACAAAAGAATATAAAGTCATTCAAAAGTTGGTTTATGAGGGCCCTTATGGTGCTACACTGCAAAGCTATCAGCAGCTACTTCTGTACAGAGTTCGATTCCCCGGCCAGGGAGCTGACCCACATGGAACAGCAGACCTCTCCTGTTTGGCCCGCTGCTGCCCTCAGCAGTGGATTTCACCTGATCTTCCTATTCTGCTCCTCACTGTCTCTGGTGAATCCTCTTACCCCCTGAACCTATGGCCTGTACCCCAGTTCTGTATGCATACATAAATAATTTTTAAAAAATATTTTTAAAAAAGTTGGTTTATGAGAAACCTTCCTACTTTGGGTTATAGCCACAGTGAACCCCTGAAGTAGTAAAGGAAAGAAATTTGTGCCTTCTGGGTGCTTTAGAAGTATTTTCAAGTGCCTACTATGAAATAAAGTCAAATTTATTAAGATGCCATCCAATGATGCATAAATCATAAATGGAAAGAGTAGAGAAAAATGTCCCTTTCTATGCCCTCTGTTCCACCATCCTGGAGGCCAATCTTTGCCCTTGAGTGAGCACAAATACCTCCCATCTAAGTGACTTACTGCCAGATGCTGGCTCTAAGTCTATTAGATTATCATCATGTCATCTTTGTTTTTGGCAGTGTTTGAAAGCACCTCTAGCAGCTTTATGTGAACACTGTTTTCATACCTAAAAGCCTGAATCTGTAAAACAAACACACAAACATTTATAGACATCTTTATATCACTTCAAATTGTTGTGATTAGTGTACACACTATGAATATTATTACTTAAACAACCTCCAGCTGATGTTTAGAAAGTAACACTTTGGAACAAGGCATTCTCCAAATGTTCTATTAAGGATGCTGTTTATTTATATCAGTGTATAGAAAAGTACAGCTGTACAAAACATAAATCAATGTCAAAAGTAAAAGGCATTAAAATTCATAAGGTTCATTTTCCGACATCCAGAGCAAACTGTAGCTGAGAGTTTGTCACAGACTCAACATCAGCAATAAAATTATATAACTGCTGATGTCACATTCTTTGAGGTACACTCAAAGGCATCTAAAATTTTATAGCTTAGTTTGGCTTATTTTAAAAATGAACATATATTACTCTTAATTTTGTTTCTTATGATACCTAGAAGACCTGAATATAAAAACAGCATCAGAGGGAAAATAACTTGCAGTCCACTGAGCTTTAACCAACATGAAAAAATACCTACATATGCATCCACTTTGCTATTGATCAGAAAACCACAGAATTAGAGTTGTTTTAATGCCTATTAAGGGAAACAGTTTTTTCTATAACAGAAAGAAGACAGGTTATTGCTAAGTAAGGAAGAACTAAAAACAAGTCACCCAGATACTAATATTCATTCACAGGTAATTTTCTGCTTTTGCTTTCACAGTTAAAAGCTCCAGTACTGTTGGCTTCTGGTGATTTATGAGACTTTGATTCCTATTCAAATATTTACCTGGTTTGGGAGGAAATATATCTCTGTATTATCTGCAAATCTTATTTTCTATTAGATTCTAATTTCCTTGAAGGTAAGGGCCACAGAGACTCATCTACATTTCCCCAACAACCTGGGATTAGCTTGTTTGCTATATTTTTCATAGATGGTGGACTGATGACATTGATTTGTTACTATAAAAACAGAGGTTGATGTGAGTCAGGCTGCTTTTCTGTTCTAGAACACACAGTAGCTACCACTGCTTATACAGTTGTGGGTCAGGCACTGTTCTAAGCAAGTCATTCTAGTAATTCACTTAACTGTCTCAGCAGTCCCAGAGCTAGGGACTGTTATAATCCACATTTTACAGAAAAGACAACTGAAAGCAAAGGTTGGCCATGCAGGCTTCCCAGCACATGGCTCCTTTGTGGTGGCACTGGGGTCTGAGTTCAGCACCATGGTCAACTACCTCTCTCAAGGGTCACTAGTGCATCATAAAGATGTGAGGGAGGGGAAGGGAAGATGGGAGGTATTTTGACTCCAGTGACCTTCCTTTAAAAAAAGGTAACCTGCTGGGCCCTCCCTGGTGGCACAGCGGGTTAAAGCACAGCACTAAGAAGCTTAAGCCACTTTCGCATGAGTTCTATCCCCATGAGTTCTCTCCGCATCAGTTCAATACACATGAGTTCGATCCCCGCCTGCCCCGGAGGTGACCACATGGCGTGGCAGACCTCTCCTGGCCCGCCCGCTGCTCCCCTCAGCAGTGTACTTCGTCGATCTGCCTGTTCTGCTCCCCACTCTGTCCCTGGTGAATCCTCTCACACCCTCCGCATCTCTGGCCTGTGCCCCAGCTATGTATGAATAAATAAATAAATCTTAAAAAAAAAAAAAAGATAGCCTGGAATTAAAGATCTGAAACCTATTAAAAGAGATAGTGTTTGCCTTGAAATAACTTCAAAAATAATCCTTTAAAGGGTATCAATGCCATGCCCACCGCTCCTTCTCCTAGGACTTTTAGTAATGTGCTGAGCTATTTTATGCAAACACATACATACACACACTCTGGAACAACTCTATTTATGTCATAAAAACTAAGAATAAATGTGTGAAAATTACCACTGACACACAGGGAACCTGAATCCAAATGGCTTTTTTAAGAACATAAGAGAAAATAGAGTTTTGGAAGAGAGGGAGGCAATTCATCCCACAGTTCTTACGTAATCAGCCAACATTGATTTCAGGCTTTTGTTTTTCCATTTATCACGTACTATTCTAAACATTCAGCTCTGCATGTATTAGTATAGCTGAAATGCTGCATTTCCCGTGCTCCCAACTTCATACACCCAACAAGGGGGTGGGGGGGGCACCCCTGCACAAAGCACAAATCCCAAGTCCAAGCCGCATCCTCAAGCTGCATCCTCAAGCTGCATCCTGTGATGAGCCAGATGTGAAGGTAACTCTATTCCACCAGGACAGGCCCACAGAACTCCTGCATCAGAGACACGATGTGTGGAATGCAGCCTAATCTGACTGAGAACAGCACTGTGAATACAAATGTGCTCAAAATGGCTGACTCTGAAAGAGTAAATAAGAATCGCTCCAGCTTTTCATTTAGTCACAAGATCGGGAGGTCTCCTCACCTCCAATAGAGAAGTGAGGTAGTTTTCCAGCTGAGAGGGGGAAAGTAGGGAGATGGAGAAAGGTGACTTTAGCAGCAAGGGCCTTGTCTTTTAATGTTCTTTTTAAAATAATATAATTCAGAATGAACTAATCCTCCCCGTGAATGTATGCCTCAGGAAATAATTTTTATTAATAGCTGCATATTTTTACTTTCATCTACATGTACCCAAATATTGGGTTTATGATATTTAGTTGCATGCATATATCACTGTGTCAAAGAAAAGGGGGGAAATTCAGCCTTAATAAAAAATGATTTATTAACTTCTCCATGTCCTATAAATTTAATACGCTATAGGCTCTTGCTCTCATTACAGATTTCTTTTAGATGTATATTACTGAATATGAGCTCATAATATTTCTTAATAATGTACTGTTAAATACTAACAAAACAAAACATTTCTAATGCACTTAATCCACATACACATGATTGGGATGACATGTCAGTAAAGCCACAGTATTTATTTTGCATTCCTTTATTTCCCAACCAGTTCATTGCTTTCCTTGAGAGAAATAGCTGATTTAGTTGATACCACTCAATAATGTTAAGCACTGATATATTCATTTTAACATAAAATAAGGATTTTTCATTACTATGTTCCCTCTTCTCAGCATTATTATTATTATTATTATCTTGGTTAGCATGCAAACTAATTGCATTCTTTTTGTCATAATCATAACAATAACAACAAAGTGTGATCTTTGTACAAGTATAATTTTTTTCTCTGTAATTTTACATAAAATCCATCCTACCTGGAAACTGCAGAGAGTAGAAGAATCACTATAAATGCTGGCCTCAGGGAATCTATGCTTCCTACAAGATTTAGGGTAGAAATATTCAGAGACCATGTTACTCAAACAAGACCTAACCATTTTTTGTTGTTAGTTTCATTCCTTTTCTTTTTTGCAGAATATCACCTTAAGGTAGCTCTAAGCACTAAGAGATTGAGGTTTCTATTTAGTCTACAAGTGAACTAACAGATTTTCTCTACTTGTAGGTATCAACTTTAGATTTCAGTTAGCTAAGCAGATTTGAGCCTAGAATAAAACTTTTAAGAGACCAAGGAAAATGTAGGTAGGAAAAAAATCTGAAGATTTGACAATTGTTACTGATTTGCTTGTGTGTTTATTTAATATACTATCTTTTAGAGCTCTTCTAAATTTACAAAAAGCTGAACAGACTGGATGGAGAGTTCCCATAATACTGCTCACCCAATCTTCCCTATACCCTCTTTAACATGAATTTAATAAAAACCTTTGCATGATTATAGCTCTGTCTCCTGACTGAACCTATGTCTATTCCCAATAATTACTGGAGCTAAAGACTGTTCATATTTAAAAGTGTGGGTACCTAAAAACAAGTGGGTACCCAGAGTACTGACTCAGTTACACCATCACAACTTGGCTTGAGACCAAAAAAAGCTTTGAGTGAGGACAGAGGCCAGGAGAAACTGGCCTGATGAAAACTGGGCCCTCTGAGGAAGACGACCATTCAGAAAAATAGTGACACTTCTGTGATGAAACCAGCACCACAGCCTTGGTGTTTGTGTGAAATCTGGACTTGCTCCTGAGTCTAGGATAGTGGTGCATAGTAGACAGAAACATTTAGTAGTGTCAAATGTTTAAACCCCTTATCTTTGAAATAAAGAGTTGGGGCTAACTAATCTTTAAAGTTCCTTCTCAGGAACATTGCGCAAACCAGAGGTAAAAGAAGTGTTTTACATGAAAGAAAAATAATTCTCTTCAGTTTAGATCCCTTGCCTTGTGTATTATCAAGAAAAAAGACTGAAAATTAGAATTTGTTCTAAGCCATACTTATTCCATTTATTCCAAAAAGATAAAAAATAGAGAAGTTTGAAGCATCTTTGAAGACTTTGAAAAATGTCAGCACTTATATACAAGAGACATAAATTTCCCTTTTCTTCAACCTTCCTACCAACAGTAGCTCTGAGTAATAGTAGCCTGAGGGTGTTCTATTTCTCCCTCACTGTTCCTCTTTCTTCTTTTCCTATTAGACTAATAAATAGATTCTAAAACTTTTGTTTCTGTCTCCCAAGACCCTGACTATGCAACAGGGAGCACTAGCAAAAGACCTAACTAACTTAAAGTTACCCTAAGGATGTCTGTCCACTTTTCTTTTGTCCTTCGGTTGGCTTTAGGAATCTGTAGTCAGTGTTTCCACAATATAGTTAGGGGCAGCAGAAGCAGTGTATGCATGATTTGTACTTGAACCTATTTCCCAATTCCATCTGTTTTTAATATATTCTCTAGATAAAATTGTATCCCTTCTTTCCAGTCAGGCTTTTGTCTGATTTGATAGAAGAGTCCCTCCGGCTCATGTTGAAATTGAAATGTATGATATCTTATTGTTTGCTTATATACCCAGATGTCCAGGCACCGAGTTTACTTTTTTAAATGAAATATTGAAAACAAACACAAAGCTTTGGGGATGCACTTTCAGGGGACAGGATCAACATTATATTAGAAATGGTCAACATAAGACTAGACATTTCTGTATCTCAGATGGCAGATCTAAGGGCTTCCTAGAACTTATCTCTAGTAACATTCATCCCATCATATGAATGTTTCACAGGCTCTAGACACCAGTATCACAGCATAGCACAACAGTTGGATAAAAGGAAACACAGACTTTGGTACATCTGGATTGAATTCAAGTTCTGCCACTTAATGCTTTTTGGCTCTTACAGATCATTGCAGAACTCTAAACCTAAGTTTCCTCACCTGAATTTTAACTCCTTTCTCATGAAAATATAGTAAATGATGAAACCAAACCACCCACTGAAATGCCTGAAGAAGTAAGCAGTCTCCCAGGCCCTCAGTCTTGCAGTGGGCAACAAGAAATAAAACGTCCATGCCCTCAAGGCAATTACAGTCCAGTCAGAAAGTTCAATCCAAGTGACAGCAAGCACCAGGTGCTGTGATAGACAGGTGGGGACACACAGGAGGGACAATGATCCCAGACTTGAGCTATCAGGGGGGTTGCTGAATCAAGACAGTGACCTACAAGTTGTTAATTTAAAGATGGGTAAGAATACTGATGTATATATAAAGTGCCTAGCACTTGCTTGGTGCTTTATAAGAGGTTAGTGGATTACATTTCTCTTCCCTTTCCTTTCTATGATGTCCACTGCACCCCTCCAAATAGCTCCTAATAGTGAGTTTCACTCCCTGATTTAAAAAATATATTTACAGGACCATGCCTGGTGGTGCAAGGAATTAAAGCACAGTACTGCAGAGCTAGCTGCTCTAGCCGCTTCTGTTTCAGTGTGAGCTTGATTCCCTGCCAGGGCCAGGGAGGTGACCCACATGGCACAGCAGACCTTGCCTGCCTGGCCCGCTGCTCCCCTTAGCAATATACTTCATCAGTCTGCTATTTCTGCTCCTCACTCTGTCTCTGGTGAATCTTCTCACTCCCTGCACTTCTGGACTGTACCCCAGTTCTTGTATGCATAAATAAATAAATCTGGTATTTGCCAGGCTTGTGTTAATGACTAGAGACATGTCCATGAAAAATAAAGACGGTCTGCCATTCAACAGTTTACTGTCTAATGGGATCAGCTGAATACAGCAAACCCCAGAAATCAACATTCATCCTGGGAGAGGTAAATAGTATCTATCTCTTGAGCTCTTTAAAGAAACCCAAGTAGACCACAAATGTAGAAAGCCACTCCAGGAAACACACTTAAAGCACAGAAAACACACAGTTTAATCTATGCCTTTAAATTTTTTCTTTTAATGAAATAAAAGCAAAATAAAAAAAATGTCAGAAGGCTAAGAAACACAGTATCCTAGACTTTATTATTCCCCTGACATACATGAATAAAATTCAGCCATTTCTTGGAATCATACCCATTCTGGGGGAGAGAAAATAAAAAACAAACCAGGACAGT
>NW_004567114.1:54315815-54317767 GCF_000260355.1 Condylura cristata | reverse complement strand
TTTTTATTATTATAGTCTGTCTTTCATTGTGCAGTGGAACGGCCATAAAAAAAAAGATTCTGCTTTTTCCTAGTGGGAGAATATCTATTCTGATTTCCTAGGCATATTAATTTTCTGCTATTCACAGCAGAAGCTAATTCTTATTTTTTGGAATTCATTGAGCTGGAAGCTGGACTCATGACAGCCTATGCCTTCAGTGGCCAGCACAGAAGAGGAGGACAGACGGCCATTTCAACTTTAGTAGCCTGACATCCTGCATAATCAATGCACGTCAGCCACAAAGACTGGCTGCCTGTGCTCATGCCCATTTGCAAGTTGGCCACATGCCCATTCGCAAATTGGGATGCCAGTTCCACTAGGGCACACAAGTGTCAACAGAAGATCACTTCAAACAACATGCCTGCTTGGTTTTGCAAGAGCCATCATTTTGATGGGGGGGGGAGGTTTAAGGTGGTTAATCTCATTTTGCTGACAAATGACTATTTATATCCCATCATATCTTCAGCCTCAAGGGACATTTTATTTAATAACTTAATGCAATCTTCTCTATTCTTTAAATTTGACTTTCAATCTCTGCATTTCAAATGAAGCAAAGAGGAGATGTTATGTCAATCCTGACAGTCATTGGAAATGTCCATTTTCTTCATTCCCATTACATGCACCAGAGATGGAAAGAGTAAGCAAAGCATTACCATGTGCATAATGTCTCTAGACACTAATTAGAATGGTTAATAGTGCACCTAGCAAAATGCAAATACATTCTTTAATATTCAATTAATTCAGCAAATATTAGTTAAACACCAGGTACCCAGTAGGAATTGGCCTCAGTGCCTGGAGTCTCTTTTCCTCCAGTGGATCCTACACACTTGCTGTCATATTAATCAATCTGATCAAAATTGGGTTCCTATATTATTAATCCTAAGCTCAAAATGCTCTTACAGGCTTGACGCTGACCACTAAATGATTCCAAATACTAACATGGAAGTGAAGATCCCCCCATTCTGACTATACTCATAAACTCTTACATTCTCGTAAAAGTTAAATATATTCCAAAATATTCTCCATCTGACTTGAGCCTTATTACATCTATCATGACTACCTCTATTCCCAGAGAAATATGCATTGGTTACACTGAATCTGCAAGTCCATCTTTCCAAACTCATTGCTCCCCACTCAGGCTTCCATCTTCCTCATAGGGTCTTCCCTGGCTTCACCCCACACAACACATCCTTCTTTCAAATCTTTACAATGCAATCCATATTATTCCTAATATTTTACATGGCATATCATTTGCATATTCAAAAGTGTATTAAAGATTTTGTGAGCAACTTAATAATTTAAATAGAGGGTGACCAGTAGTGGAGAGAAAAGAGGTGATAGGGAAGGAAGAGATTATCAAGGTTTTTGTAACCCCAATATATGTGTCATACTGTTCTACCAAGTACTTTCAGAGATGTCACCTTGTGTCACCAAAGCAAATCTCAAATGAAGGTACTATTATTTCCAAAATATAGATAAGGAAACTGAGGATTAAAAATGTTAACCAACTTTCCCATGGTTGCATAGATAGTCAGTTACCTGGACAACATTCAAGTCTACTCTGAGTACCTGCTGTGTGGCAAGCTCTGCTCTCATATGGTTCCATATCCAGCCTCAAATCAACAAAAACCCCAGCCTATGAGGAACCCACATTCAAGTGAGGAAGGACAGTTAGTAAACAATAAATATAACTGAAAACAACATGCACTTTGTTAGAAGATGAGATGCAGGATGATCCATCCTACAGGTGGAGATTGGATGTGCAATTTAAAATGGCATGAACAAGTTAGGAAAATAAAGTCTGAGAAAATATAATAAAGAACTAAGCAGATACAGGGGAAAGAAGACACAGGCAAAAGAGTCAACACAAATGCCAAGATGGGAGAAATCATACCCAGAAGTAAAACTGATAA
>NW_004567114.1:54271351-54315360 GCF_000260355.1 Condylura cristata | reverse complement strand
AACCATTCAAAATGTTCACCAGAAAATAGGTAAATATCATCACAATATATTTACCTATTTTCTGGTGAACATTTTGAATGGTTCCAGCTTTATTATAAATAATTCCATTCTGACATTTTTGTCTATCCATATGAAATTCTATCTACATAAGTATTTCCCCATATTAAGTACTTTATAGTTGTTGGGCCATAGTGTGCGAAAGACATTAGATATAGTCCTCTCCAGTGCAAGACAGGAGATACGCATATTTTTACTTCATCCCTTACTCTTTGCCAGAATCACTTAGTATGATTGGGATTTTATTACTTCTTAAAACAACTTATGAAGTCTTTATTAATATATTATCTATTTTAAACTTATTTCTGAGCATTGCATTTAGTTTTTTTATCACTGTTGCAAAATCACCTAATTCTCTTTTAAAGAGAATTGACTATTGGTTACTTTTTTCACTATAATGTAGACTTAAAACAGATCGAACATGTTTCAAAAAACTGAATGAAATAAAAGAGGCTCAGCCATGATTAAAAATACTATGGCTTATCCACAGAATTAAAATTTATGCCAATTGAAATTTCCACACATCATTTTATAAGGAAAAAAAAAAAGACTTTCTAGTAGAGTAAGAATATTCAGATAATTAAGTTCTACAATCCTAATTTATAAATATGATGTTAATTACAATTAAATTGCTATATTATAGATTTAGTATAAATTATGTAACTATGTGTTTATATTTTATATAAGGATTGATGTTTATATGTAAAACACAAATATACATTTCATATAGATTTTTATAACTGTTACCAGATTTATAGTTCAGAAGTATTTTTACATCTATAGGTATTTTTAAAGTATTTGTAGTAAATTATTTTTAAAAAGCCACAATTGTCCATCCTTCCCTTTGGAATACTACTTTGGACTTCTACCACCAGGACATACAGTTTATTTTCCTACCCTGTAATGTGTGTTTTGACAACAGAATTCAGCATATCTGACCTTTTCCCAGTTACAATCCTAAACCTTAGGAACCCTGTCATTTCTCTTTTCCCTGTTAGAATGTTACTTCTTCCAGAACAATAAACCTAGGTTAGCCTACAAGGTTGGGGGAGGATAAAGGACAAACCAGGTAGATAAGAGACAAGTCAACCCAAACTGGGCCCTCCTTAACCAGACAGCCCCAGCTGACTTCAATGTCCCATCAACTAATAATAGTTGTAAAAATTAAGTGCAGCTGAGCCCAGCCAAGACCAGCCAAATCAGAACTTTCCAACTGACTTGTAGGCATTGATAAATGGTTAACTGTTTAAGTCACTGGGTTTTGAAATTTTAGCAAAAGCTAATAATATAAGCTTTTCTTTGCATGTTGGAATTGGACTGATTTTTGTCTCATGTATGTGTTTCTTCATTTGACTCTATGTTTATCAATGAACATTTACGGTATTTTGAGAAAGTTTCCAAAATTCTGCAAAACTCTTTTGGATGACTTGTCTGTTCCTTCAGGATCTCAATAAAAGAGACAAAGCTTTCACCAACACCCCTTCCAGTCTCCCACAGGGTGGCCTACCATGTGAATCAACATTCAGTTACAATTTTATGTTGTTAGACCTTGAATTCAAGACAGGAAATTTATTAGTCCTGTAATCTCGTATTTTTTTTTTTTTACAACAAATGGAGTTTACAGAGGGACAATATCACTTTTGCTAGAACAGTCTGCCACTCCCAGAGTATTTTTGAAGTAATACTATTGAAGAACCCCCACCATGTTTGGAGAAAGGGCAAAGCAGAGGAAGTGAAGAGGGGCGGGTAAGCAAGCATCACAACCTCTTTTGTGGAATGCTCAAGTGGCCCAGAGTGCAAAACACCACAGCCTGCCAAGCCTACAAAAGACACAGCTGGGTCATGTTCTTTCCCAATTATAGGTGAGCCTCATACATCACTGTTTGTTTCTTCTTTTCATCACTATAAACAACTTTGTGGAACCAGAAAGCTTCTCTTTGAAAATCTTGTTTATAATACTGATATCCCTACCCTCTTCTAGTGCCAAAATATAGGGAATTGGTATCACATAAATAATACAACAGATTTATTTTTCCCATCTTGCATTTTATATAACTTACCATACCCCATTCTGTGATGGTGCTGTGATAATACTTATGCACTGTCATTATGCTACATATATACTATCATTACTAAGTACACTAGTACTTAGTACTAATGCGCCTAACATTGCATTCAGAGGCAAACACAGCCACTGGGCAAACCTCAAAATCATGTAAGCAGAAAAAAAGCAGCAGAATACACAAGGGCAGAAAAGGAAAAAGATATCTGGAAAGCTTTCTTCTACTGTGACTACACCCCAAAAAGAAACTTGAGACTCAGGAAGAGTCTTAAGAAGAGAATGACTTAGGAAGATACAAAATTATCCCCTCCTCCCAAAAGTGGACTGAGTCTACATTTGAAACATTGTTTGTTCTTCTAAAACAAATCCCAAAAAGTAGCTTAGCAGCGACTGTACACAAGGCAAACTAGAAAGAAAGAAAATAAACATCCAAATGGAGAAACTGAGACTCCATCTCACCATTAACCCACGCCTGACGCAGGCACCCTCATTAGCAGACAACTCCAACCCTGGCACTTTTCTCCATGACATTAGTGGTTGGAACCCCTCACAGGAGCCACCCCAACTTTTAAGAGCTATAGCTGAGCAACAAGCCCACCAAATATCTAGCTTTCTAGACAACAGGGGTTCTATCCATCAGACAGGCAAGACAGGAGCGACCTGAGAAATGTTTCTCAAACTCTGGGCTCTCCACTCACCTGCCTACGCCTGGCAGCCCAGTCTTCCTGAAGAGCATATTCCTTTGTCTTAAAGCCTTGCTGGAGGGCCAGGCACCTAATTTACCACACATCTATCGGAATTTTCTCGAAAGACTAAGGTGGACGGGAGCCATCTTCCAGTCCTTGCTCCACCTCCTCTACCTCTGTATCCCGGAAGGAGCTTGTGCACAACCGTCCAGCTGGGTTTTTGAAGCTTAAACTCACCTGACCTCAGAGCCGCTCTCACTGCAAGTGTGAGCTCTAAACAGATGGGAGGGGGAGGGAAAAAAAAAAAAAGAGCAGTGCAGCAGTGCAGGAAAAAAAAAAAGACGTTTGGAAGATGGACCATTTGGAAATGATTAGATGATGAGAATTGAGAGCTGCAAAGAAGGAACCCATCTGTGATGGTGGATTTCCCTCTTTTAGAGCTGTCTGACGGGAAAATGAGAGAAACCAAAAAATGTCTGGGTCCTCTAAACAAGTGTACAAGACAGAGAAATACAAGATTTAATTCCATTGACAAAATGGGGAGTTGAGTGACAGATACATGCGAGTTCATTATACTATTCTCTCTACACTACACTTGTCGAGAAAATGTTCACAATATTAAATGAAAAATAAATAAGTTCTAGATCAATAATAGCTAACAGCAACAGAGAAAATCTGTCAATTTCAAAATGTTCTCTATGGGGCATCACACAGGCAGATGTACTCTTCAAATCCCCAAGGAAATTGCAATTAGTATTTAAAATAATATACTTAAGAAATACAAATGCAGCTCCATTTTAAGCCCATTTTGAATAGGCTGTGATAAAACAATGTTGCCTCTTCTTTTCCGGGTGACCAGAAAGTCTTGATATGTATCCAACTGTAAAGATGTTTTGGAAAATCCTCGCTAGTCTGAACTTAAAATGCTATGTTGCCGGAAAGGTGTCAAGAATAAATGAAACTCAGTGTCTGAGAGGATGCCAAAAGGTGGTCCTGGAGGGGAAAATGGGAGGAGAAATTATAGAAATTATAGAAAGAGCACAAATATTCTTAATGCTACTGGCTTCTAGATGAGCTATCTATAGAATTAATCTTGCAGTCTTTTAGATACCATTGTGGATGGCCTGCTACCTCATTTTAATTTGTGCTCTTTCCCATGGTTATATATGCACACTATTACTCACTTGTGTGCAGTTATGTGAAGCAATAGAGAAAAGATTGTTGCACCGCAGATATAATTTTGCATTCACTAAGTCAATAGGAGACATATATCTGATTATTGGCAAATTTATAATTGCCTCTGACACTGTGTGTCACCTGAATGAGATGCTCCTCTTTGCTTCGACCTCTCAAAAAAATAAATAAATAAATAAAAAGAAAGAAAAGAAAAAGGAGCTAGCAAGACCAAAGCAAATATTAATTCTCTTTTGTTTCAAATCTTTTTCAGGTGTGTATTGATTGAAACCAACTCAGCGATTTAATTAGAAATACAAGCTTTTCTCCTTCCCTTAGGTTCAGATCAAATTTACCCATTTTTTTTTTCCTTAGATTTTCTCAGGCTGAAGCTATACACATCAGAGAAGGCCTAAACTCCCAGGTATTCTTTAATTTGGTCTGGATTAATTATTATCTAAGGATCAGAGTTGATTACCAACTACTATGTACAGCATCCACTTGCCCTAGGGAGTAGGGAGGACATTTGAGGAGGTATCTGATGAGTGTGTAAAGAGGGGGAATAAATCTGAAAACCCCCAGACGCCATGATGACCACCACCAACTTGGTCTTACTTATTTGTATTTTCTTAGTAAATCCACCCGGGAGATGTAGAGTCAGCACTTAGGATGATTTCTAGTCACCACTCCCAATAAATTGTTTTGTGACTTTTTGGAAAATGTAACTCCATATTACTTAGAACAGCTAGTTAACAGAGAAAAACAAAAATCAGTGAAATAAATGCAAACAGATAGCCAATTTTAAAGCAAAATGTGACAAGGTATTTTGTTCTATTTGAGGGTTATCTTGCTAAAGCAAGGTAAATACTCTATAGTCAAAGGTAAACAATTTTATTCATCTTGTATTAAGAAATAGAAGAGCAATGAACATACTTGTCTGGTGAGAAAAGATGACAAGAGATTCTGGTGGTCATGGAAGGGGAAGGATCTGGTTTGCTGCCATTAGAAGCCTTTCACAGAAAATTGAAATTACTGGACCAATAGACCTTTGCATCCTGGATTCACCTTGACAGATAAACGCATACAGACTATGCAGAGGTCAGGCCAAGAGACCAGAAAACAGGGAGGTCTGTTCCAAGCACAAATTGTACTCATTTGTTTAATCCATCAAAGCCAATCATACTTCAGTATGTGAGGAAAGGGTATTACTTCCAGATGTGTATGTGTTCCTTCATGTTAAGTGTCAACATGATGTCAGACACAGAGGGTTCCAATCTGGTGAGCACTTCTAACTTGCAGTAAATGGTAACTGCAGTAATGGTAATGAAGTAATGAAGGAAATGATACTAGCAGCATGTACAAGGAGGGAAAGACTTTGGCTCAAAGGCTATAAAACATGAAATTCTAGCTCTATAACTTCCTTGTTAAAGAACAGTCTGAAACCATAGGCTCAGGACCCGAATCATTAGACATCCTAGACTTGGGCAAGTTACGTACGGTTTCTGGATCTCAGCTTTCTTGTCTGTACAATAGGAAAATACTATAAATATGCCACCTAACAATGCTGTGTGGGTTAAGTGAGTGATCATATATGGAACCCTTAGAACAGTACCTGACTCACAGTGACATTCAATACATTGAATGAATATATTCAATACATTCAATACATTGAATCAGTTACTGTGACTGTAAATACCACTCAGCACTTTAGTTTCTCCCATTCAGATTTCAAACAATGGAGGTAACATGCAAAAAGGGGTTCTTTCCCAGCAAAGATGGATTTCAGAAACTGTGAAACATCTGAGTGGCTATCATGGTTCTCCAGCATTAGACTGAAGAAACGATAAGAGAAAGCTTCAGGGAGCAGAGAGACCTGAAGGCAGCATAAAGAGACATCTTGGATGCCAGCAGACTTTAGGAAGGAAGATAAGGAGAGAAACAACTCCCTGAGCAGGAGTAACAGAGAAGGAACACCAAACCTTCCAAACAATGCAGAATCTAAGGTAGTTGTCATTGTTGCTTGGTTATGTTTAACAATAATAGATTTTTGCCTTTGGTATGAGTGAGGATAGAGAAGGAATAAAGAAAAACTGTTGTTCTTTGCTTTATCTTTATTGAATTCTGTCTTGAAAAATCTGTGCCCCCAATTATATTTCCTCACACACAAAATATGGCTACCAACAAAAATCCCAAATCTGAAGGATAGTTGCAATCGGCATCTCTGAATATGACTATCAGGAATCACAAAAGAGATTGCAAATCTTGAATTTCTTTCTTGTTGAGCCACCACTTATAAAATAAATGGAAATTGAGTTCAGGTTGCCCCCTTCTATAAGTTATGTACTAGAAAGCACTAGAGCAATGATTATTTTTAGCAACTAGTCTTTCTGCCATGTCAGATAATATTAACACAAACCTATTATCACTTGCTTTTTTCCTGTGTTGAAAAATTATGACTGATGTATACCTTCTTCGAAATAATTACCAAAAATGACTGACAGAACACATGAAATTCTTGGAAAGGTGTTAAACTGAATTGTAAAAGTCAGAAAACCCCTAAACTGAGTTATACCTCCCCATATTTCTCACTACCATTTAAATGATGGAATTTTTTACCACATATGGTATGTCATCATGGTTTTTGTGTTAACAGAAGAAGGTAGAACACTTCTGTAATTGTGTTCTGCATGTTCCCATTTCCCACATAATTTTCCAGGCTGGCTGGGAATTTCTCAGGAACTTAGATCTTTCTCAAGGCACAAAACATTCCCTGTGTTGACTAAAATGGTAATTTACCTGTTTACTGCAATTCATTTATAACTTCTCTATGGTCAACTTAATACTAACTACAAACTTGGCAATTACTAGAAATGGTGTATTATCTTTTCTCCACTATGTCCTCACTATACTTGAAAATACCACACACTGGAGGGAATTATATAAGAAGTTCAGGACTATAGCTTCAGAAAGTATGCTTTCAATTGCCTGAATTATGCTCTAATTCCTCTCTCTCCTCATGTTCCAAAAATGCGACACCCCTGTGAAACCAAAAAAACAAACAAAAAAAATAATGCAGTTAAAAAGACTTATGTGAAGAATGCCTTTGGATTTGTGTAGTTAGATAAAGCATTTCTCCTTAATCTCCTGCATTCTATCATCACAAAAATATTTAATCAAAATAAAATTCTATATCACTAACTCCTTCAGAAAATAAACTATTTTTATAACCCAAAGTAATTTTATTATCTATTTTTAAAATGCCTATTGATATTGTAAGGCTATATCTCAAAGCAGTAGGAGCAAATTGTTCATCATTCTTTAAATTTAAAGGTGAACTTTTCTAAGTAAAAACTGATATTTATATCAAGATGTAGAAGTAAAAACTGATATTTATATCAAGATGTAGAAGTTGTTCACTTGATTATAATAATAATAATAATAATAAAGTAAAATGTTTTTTACTGTTATCCTTGTAAGCCCTAAACCTGTGTTACAGAGAACATGTAATGTAAAAAGGCTATAAAAATTAGTAAGAGCCAGTTCTTGCCATAGGTGAAGCTATAGTGTCACAGGAGAGAGAAAGAAAATCAGATATTATAATATCAGTTCATTAAATCTGTGCTCAGGAAGCATGTAGGATATCATAGGGGAGGAACATTCAGTTCACTCTTAGAATGAAGTACAGGTTATTCAATCAATAATGATTTAGCACTGATTGGAAGGTTTTCTAAAATAATTAATTCCTTAAGCAGATCCCAGCAGGATACATACAGGATGACCGAGGATGATACAGGATGATAGAGGATGACCAAGGATATCATACAGGATGATAATATGGAAGTAAAAAGATTTAAGGAAAACTATATGCAATATCACAAAGAATAAGACATATTTAGGACACTCCAAAGAGACTTGATTCTCCAGATGGGCCATTTACCAATCCACTGCCACTCAGTTCCAATCCTACCCTCAGTTCCAATCCTACCCCTCAGTGTCCACCTGGTGACACTGGACCATTTCTGTCTTACCAATTATGTTATACTATGTTTTATCAGTAGAGGGTGCTGGAGGTGCCATGATGAAGAAGGGATTTGGCTCCTGTATTCCAACGTACACTTTAACGGCAAATGTACAATTTCTGGGCATTCCAGAGAATGGTTTTCCCAAGAGGCCTGAGGTGTGAGTGGGACAATTCAACAAACTTCTTGACCATGCTCATGAGAACCCATGTTTGTACCCCTTTCAAGGAGGGCTGGATACCAGTGCAATTGAAGGGGCTCTTCTATTTTAGTTCCTAGCCCAAATACTCTACTTCAGGCATTCACACAGAGGCTACTTTCTATACTCTGTCATGTACTATTCCAATAACAGTAATCCCTTGTTATAGTTGATAATCCTTTATATTGAATATTTTCTACTCAAATCACTGTACCATTTGTGCCTCCTGATTAGATCACAATTGATTCAGAATTGGCACAGGGACAGATCTCAACAGATAAAACCCAGAAAATAGAATTTGGAGATTCATTTGGTCATACTTCAGTGCTCTAGCTGAATACTGAACTCCTTGCCAATATGAAGTGGGATGCTAGTAATCCATGGTCTATAGCAGCATCTGTGTTAATCAAGGCACCACCTGCAGATGATTGTCCTTAGTTATCAATGATATAAGCACACAGGGAACCCAAGGGATATAATAGTACTTGACCCTTATGACAATAATCCAAGATGACAAGAAAGGCAAGAGTGTGAGATAATTTTTTTTTTTAAGATTTATTTATTTGTGCATACAGAACTGGGGTACAGGCCAGAGGCTCAGGGGCAGTGAGAGGCTTCACCAGAGACAGAGTGGGGAACAGAACAGGCAGATGGACGAAGCACACTGCTGAGGGGAGCAGCGGGCGGGCCAGGAGAGGTCTGCCACACCATGTGGTCACCTCCGGGGCAGGCGGGAATTGAACTCATGCGGAAGTGGCTTTAGATTCTCAGTGCTGTGCTTTAACCCGCTGTACCACCAGGGAGGGCCAGAGATAAATTCTTTTTTACATGCACTGGAGTCCTTACAGTAAGAAAATAATGAGTTTAGTTACCTTAATTCTCAACTTAATTCAAAGTTTGAGAACCAGAGTCTCACTAATAATAGTTATTGGCTGCTAGAGTTCCACTGTAATCATCTGTTATCTGATTTTTCAATTTAAATAGTTGAATTCACAGCCTCAATAGGAGCATATATGGATATTAGGGTATTTGTTGGGAAATCATAGAACCTTAAAATTTTTACTGTGAATATGACATAACTGATGTTTTTGAATCCCAAGTTGCTTAGACCTCCTTCTCCAGTGAAATTAACTTGCCCTACGATGTCTAAGAAAACTAGCTTTCCTCTGCTGCAAGCCCTGTGATAAACTGACCTGGGGTAGATACATTCAAAGTTGTGCGTATTTCTCTTGAGATAGTTCACAACTACCTCCTATTGCCCTCTAGACCTGTAACTCGTGTGAAGTATAGAATCTCAAAGGCAGCATGTGCACATTAAGATCTAGGAGGAAATTGCTTACTTATCCAAAATATTGCAAGATTTTGCTTATTATAAATATTGGCAGAAATCTGGGATGTATTTATAAGGGTGAATTATTGGGGTATTAGATGGTAGAGTATGAAAATAACACTAGATCTGACTGAATTCATTGATATACCTGTGTTTACTTGAGGGTCTGATCTAATGTGCTGGCTTACAAGCTGGAAGGGAGTTTAACAACTTAGTTGGTTGGCTGACTGAAACTTGGACTCAATGGTGACCTATTATTAGTGAGATTTGGATGCCTTGGCATGGTGTGTAGGAAGGAATTCAAAGGTTTAGAGAACTCAAAAGTTTAAGGAAATAGGAATGTTTGATTTAATTTATTAAATGTCACCTACAATCCTACCTCCAGATACATTCTATAAGAGAATACAAAGGAAATTCCTTCACTGGGCTTTGAGAACTACAAGGTAAGAGACTTAAAAGCCCCATAGTTGTTCTCCTATAATCATAGCAGAGGAGTCCTATCTAGCAGAGGAGTCCAGGTAATTTAATAAAATTCAAGTTTGAGGATGGGCAGATATATGAGTAGGAATGTATAATATAAAATGTAAATGGGAAGAATAGAAGGAAACTGGATAGTAATTGTAACGTGGGTGAAAATCTATAGAGAATTAACCTAAGACGAGAAATGAGGATGGAAAGAGTGGGTGCAAAAAAAAATTGGTCAGTAGACTACATCATATGAATCTTCCACCTAGATTCATAATGTGAATCATATCCAGCTAGGCTGGAAGGATGTCCAAGCTCCTCTAATTTTTCTGGAATTTTTGGTATGAATCATCAGAATGATTTGAAACACAGGGAGCAGTGTATTTACTAAGGAAAATAATATAATTAGTTTGGCTTAAGAAGTCAAAAAAAGGTAGGCCATTGTGTAGGTAGATCTGGACCACAAGAGAGAAATCTGAGCTCAAAGTAGGGTTTTAAGGATCATTAATGTGGAGGTAGAAGCCATAGACATATGTGAGATAGTCTGAGTAAATTGTACAAAAGAAAGAAAAAGAGGGCATAAAACAAAATCCTGGAAAACTGGCACTTAACAAGTGAGTGAGGAAGAGAAAACCTAGAGAACTACAAGAAAAAAAAATAAGAAGAAGAACAAGGAGAACTACAAGAAAAAAAAAATAATAATAAGAGGTTTCAAAAGGGGTGATCAATAGTGGAAACATAACAAAACATTGAAGGAACACAAAATAAAGAGTATCCACTGGATAGAATGTTGGAAGAATACTGGCGACCTACCAGGTCACAGAGTACTGAAAGCTAAAGACCTCTTTCAGTGAGTGAGAAATGACTGGGGGGTAAAGAAAATGAAAATCTATGGCAAACATAGTTTTGTCACATTGATATTATTCTCAGCTCACTGTTCCTTAACATTTCTGCACACTATAAACAAAAGCAACAGATACCCACTCCCTGAAGAGGTTGTCGGGCCCTCCCTGGTGGCACAGCAGGTTGGAGTGCTGCACTACGAAGCTGAGCCAAGCCAAACTGTGGCCACTTCAGCGGGAGTTCTATCCCCACTCTACGGTGACCCAGATGGTATAATAGAACTCTCCTGTCTCACCCAGTGCTCTCCTTAGCAGTATACTTTTTCAATCTGCCTGCTCTGCTCCCCACTCTGTTTCTCATGAATCCTCTCACTGCCCCTGTATCTCTGACCTGTACCCCCTATCTGTATGCATAAATAAATAAAATTTTAAAGAGTAGAGATTGTCGTATATGAGCAACAAGTTCTAAAGTTATGGGTCTTTTGAGAAAGGCATTTTTCTCCTAATTTAAGATAGTCATGACAAAGTAGTATGGAAGGTGAAGAGTTCTGCCTGTATCCTTGCTTCCACTTGGGTTCAGTTGTGATGCTTGATGCTGCAGCAGCTGCCTTGACACCATGAAGTGACAACCTACAGATGAAATTCCATCACAGATGACAATAAAAAAAAAGAGCTTTAACTCTTAATGACACTAGTGACTAATAGCAGTAAAAGTCTAACTGCAGACTTTTTGGTATGTGAAAAAAATATGCTCATTTTCAATTGTTAGTCATGCTTTGATAACTTGTAGAATGAGTCTTATTTCTACAGACTTCTAAGAAGTTTTCATGTGAGGGTAAGTAGGACAGTAAATAGGACACAAGGAATTGAAAATGTAGGAAGATATGTTTTGCTATTTTTTTTGTCTGGAGTTGGGTATTTGTTTTAATTTTATTTTGTATTTTAACTAAGGAAATACCCATGATAATTTATAGCTAAAGGGAAGACATGTACAGAGAGCAAGAAGCTAGAGAAATACCATTCCTACAAAATAACAAGTGATGGATAAAGATTTTAGATAAGACTAAGTGATAGTGGGTACAGGTGAAGAGATCAGCCTCAGACATAGATGGAGCAGAACTTCCCAGCCTTTGGGGACAAAAATAAAATTGGAGAAAGAGTTGGTAGCATGCATGTCTGTTCTATTATCCCCATCAAGGTCACCTTGCCATTCAGTCCTGCTCACCTAGCCTAGAAATTCTCTTCTACTCTGTCCAAAATCCAAACCAGTTCTAAAAACCTGAGCCAACAAATTGCACTAGTGATACTTTAACTTATTTTGCCTCTCTCCTCCCCCAAGTTACTCTGCAGTTCAATGCAGAATTTACTTAAAAGAATAAACTATTCCTATTGCTGGCATGCAATAGGAAGAACCATTCTAAGGGCCTTCAAACCAGACCAGCAACAGGGAGCAATCTATTTACCCTGCAGGTGAGATGGGTCATGTCAAAAGGCTCAGCATGTGCTTCTGTACTGTCCAGGGATTTAGAAAGGTGATATGAGATTCCTGTGCAAAAGATGCAATGTGAGAACAAGTTTTGACTTTCATTATTTGTATCTCTAGGTTATCTTCGGCTGCAGTGATTTAGTATTTTAAAATGAAATCTCAGTAGACTATGTAAAAGTAAAAAAAGAAAAGACAAGAAAACCTGCCCTTTTTCTTCACAATGAATGTGGGAGGAAGAAGTCAGTTACTTTGAACTTTGCTGCCCACCTCAATTGAGTCACTAAGTTTGCAGACTACCTATCGACCTTGAGGTTTAGCAACTGCAAAGCCTGATTTGATCAAAGATGGAACAAACTGTCTTATTTCTGACCTCCAGCAGTCACTTTGCCTCTTTTTAGATTTTTTAGCATTACAGTGAAATGGTCAAGTCTTTCACACAGCCAGCAAGTTCTCCATGGTAATTCGCAGGGGGCAAGTCTCCAAGTAATTAAAAGCTCTAAACCTCCCTTCTTGACTGGTAAGTAAGTTTTAGGGAACTGGCATCACTGCTACCACCCACCCTCCTATTCCTAGGGCCATTAGCAAAGGATTCTGCAACCTCCTACCCAATAGGGTATAATGCATAGCTCTTCCAAGAGGGCTCACTGATCTTATGAGTTAATAGTGTTTGTGGCTGGGCTGTTTCTAAGCTAATACAACATGCACATTTCACTTCATGGAGCCACAGATTCATGCCCTAAAGAGCCTACATACTCCATTCCATTCTAAGCATTATCCAGTACTGGATATAGGAGAGAGAAATTAGCACTCTTGATTCCCTCATTGTAAGGTCCATGCAATAAGTGGGCAAACACCCACTTTTAAGTGGGTATTTTTTTTTTTTAAGACGACAAAGAAGAATCTGTAAAGTGCTAATCAGTAAGCAAACTTTCAAACTTTCAGCTACAATGCAAGGCTCATTACCAGTTTCCCTTGTTCAAGGGGAAGGAGAAAGTCAGAAAACCACAAATGATAGGAGAAAATTCTCCTGAAAGGAGACACAGAATCACGGAATGCTGACAGATGCTAAACCTTACCTGAGTCTTGTGCTCCAGGAAGGAACTCTGGTAAAGTGTCCTCCTTCCTTCCTGTTCTAAGAAATGCCTTGATCTAAAGAAGACATCTGTGTGACTTAGATGAGACACTCACATGGGTGGCCCCCTGGTTTACCTTTAACAAAGTTAGACACAGACCCTCCAGACACCCATTCTCTGCCCTGTAAGCAAGTGCCTGAACTGTTTTTCTCCACAGACCAACATGAACAAAATATTTGACAAGACACTTGCCCAAATTTCCAGGCTTCTCTTGACCCTGAAATCTGACCCAAGCTCAGCCTAAGCCACATTCTACTTAAGGACGCTTCACCCTCAAAATCAGCTGACCAATAAACTTTCCAATTACATCACCCTACTTTTCCATGCCTCCATGACAAATTCTTTCTATCCTTGTTTACTCATCCCTAACCACCAAGATGCTTAGAGACCTTATGGTATGGGCATTCTCCCATAGCAATAGTTATTTTCATGCTAGTCTCTCCTTACCTTAGGCCCAGGTTGCTTTTATTTGACAACACATATAGTTATTTAGCTATTATTTTTTAAAGACTTTTTATTTATTCATACAGAACTGGGGTACAGGCCAGAGGTGCAGGGGTAGTGAGAGGATTCACCAGAGACAGAGTGTGGAGGGGAACAGACAGATTGACGAAGTACACTGCTGAGGGGAGCAGCGGGCAAGACAGGAAAGGTCTGCTGTGCCATGTGGTTGCCTCTGGGGCCAGGGATAGAACTTGCAATGTGGCCAGTTTGCAGTGCTGCGCTTTAACCTGCTGCACCACCAGGGAGGGCCCTTAAGATACACCTTCCTTCATGGATAGCAGGCTAGTCTGCATCATGTTGTTAAATAGTTTCAGAAAGCTGGATCCTCCAATTAAGTTTCCTGTGCTTCAAAATTCAAAGAACTTTGCAGTTTTGATTTGACTTATGACTTAGTATTAGAAAAGATAGTAAAATATAACCTGTGCATTTTATGAAGCTATCACATCATAGAATGCAAAGGGCTAAGGAGATGGTGTTATACAGTGTAGAGCTCATCAGGGCAGTGTGGCAAAAAGAGGACCATTTCTGGCCAGGGGATCAGGCCCCCACATTCCAATCCCATATCTAAGTGACCTTTGGAAGATGACTTATTCTCTTTGGGGCCTCTGTAATTTTATCTGTAAAATGAGGGGATTGAACTTCATGATCTCTAACCTCCCTTCCAGCTCTAGAAGTCCATGATTCTAAAACAATTTAGAGTAAATCATAAAGATGGACCTTCAGGCAGCCAGATCAGCAAAGGTGACTTCAGTGAGGGCTACATGGTGTTATAGCCAGGTCTGTAATGAGATTTGTAATTAAATATAACAACATGGGGTCATAATCAGATCTCATGCTTCAGAAACCACATTAATCATGATAGGGATCAGGTAGGTCACTCTTCCCAGAACACAATGGGACCTTGAAAAGGAAAGTGAAGCATCCCTTCCCTTCTCAGGTCCTAGGAAGATACTTTAGAGGGGAAGCCTGGGCTGGATGGGAGACATAAGCTTTATTCCTGTTTGCATTTGAATTTTGATTCAGTGAGATAAAAAATTTAGATCCATGCTCTCAAATTTCCCCAGAATCCCTCTCTTAAATAGAAGAAAACCTGTAAAATAGGCCCTCCCTGGCGGCACAATGTATTACAATGCAACACTATAAAGCTATCTGCAGCCACTGTAGCACGAGTTTGATTCCCAGCCAAGGAGGTGACCCATATGGCACAACAGACCTCTCTTGTCAAGCCGGCTACTCCCCTTAGCAGTGTATTTCAGTGATAAGTCTGTTCTGTTCCCCACTCTGTCTTTGGGGAATCCTTTCACTCCCTGCACCTCTAATCTGTACCCAAGTTCTTGTATTCATAAATAAATAAATCTTTTGAAAAATCTCTAAAATAAAGAGGAAGTTAAAGGTTTCAAGGCTGCCAAAACATCTGTCAAATTTTTATTTTTCTACAATTGAGTTATCTATTTTCTCCTATACCATACTATAGCTGGTTCTGCTTCGAACTTATAATATTTAAAATAACTCATAACATCATAAAACTAATGTCCACTAAGGAACATGAAGTTTTCTTGCAACTTCAAGCTTCCACAATCAAGTGAGTGGGGGAAGTCTGCAAAGAGCAGACAGATATAGTTCTACCCTAGTGTGTGTGTGGGGGGGGGAGGGTCCTTCTATAACATATTCTATGATTCTTAGAGTAAGAAATATCCTTGTTTCTAGAATAACCCTCTATCAACTCTGTGTCTGCGGGAGAACAAGGGGGTGTTAAAAGAAAACAGGTGTTGGTCAAGATGAGAAAAAAGGAGCAAATCTGGAAGATTAAGTCACAGGAAGAAGGATTTTATAATGAAAAATTTGACTCCAGAGAAAGAAAAAGAAGGCAAAGCAGAGTGAGGCCAGTGACTCCTTGGGGCTCAGATCAAATGTAGCAGATCTCCCAAGCCCGAGGCAAGCCTTAAGGCACAGAGACAATAAGATGGCACTGCCTAATAGATGCCACAAATCCTGCTCTGACTGATTCAAAACTAGTATTTCACTCAATGCAATACCATCTATATTTAAAATGATGCCATGTAGCCACATTTATTTCACACACACACTCAGACACATTCCATTATAAGGGCATCTGGATTGCTCGAGGTGAGATACAGCCGAGATCGAGTGCTGGAACTATCTAGGTCTAAATCCAGGTGTGAAAAAGACTCCAGACTTGTTCACAAAGGTCAGATTGATTTGTTACAGAGCTGTCCCTTCACAGCCGACGTCAGTGTACCCTATAATCAAACAATCCTCTCCCTGTTAAAGACCATTTTATCTTCTACCCCTCCAAATCAGAAAACTATACAGAGCTTGGTTCAAAATTACAAAGTCAAGTTGAACATGTCACAGTTCCTGCCTTCCAGTAAAGTATAGAAAGTTAAATAGATAATTGCAATACAATTCAATCCAAACAGATTTATAAACTTCTACATCTGCCTCAACCCTGGAGAAGAATCAAACAAAAATAAGATCCTCTTGATCCGCTTGATTTTCTGAAAAAGTAAATCTAATTTAGATACAACCTGAAACTTTCAGTAACTTTTGACTATGAATCTACTTCAAAATGCCACTAACTAGACAACACAGACAGACTTAGGATCACTGAGGTTTATTATGATTTGAATGCACAGAATAATATTCTGAAATTAGTCCAATATAAAAACTAGTGGAAAAGCAATCTCTACCTTTTTTATCTTATATTCAGATTCTAGCAAATACAACCTTCCAAAGAGCCTTAAATTTGAAGAGAAAATACCAAATCTGGTAAAAACAGTTGCCACAAAATTATAGCCTTCTGAACTATATATTGAATGAATTTATACACATTATATGATTATTTGGGGGGGGCGGTTTGGAATTTTCTTAAATGGGTAGTCAGACTATTGCTCCCAGATAGTCTTGAAATAGAGAGATTATCCTGGATAGCTATACAGGGGCAGAGGGAAGCAGAGGGAAGCAGAAGACAAGAATCAATTTGATAGTAACATGAAAAGGACTCAGCCCAATGTTGTTGGTTTTGAAGATGCAAAAAGAGAACAGGAGCCAAAGAATGCGGGTGTTCTCCAAAAGGTAGAAAGGACAAATAGATTCTCCTCTATGTCTAGCTATGAACACCTTGAATTTATTTCATTAGACCTAGCTTAAACTTTTCATTTCCAAAACTGTAAGATGACAAATTGATGTTATTTTAAGACATTACATATATGGCAATTTGTTACAGCAGCCTTTGAAAACCAATATACTAGTTTCATGAAATAGAAGGAAAAGCCACTGCTGAAGCCAACAGCCACTCATCAGGGAACAGGGAGTCATAAACACAGTGAAAGCAGACCCACAGAAAGCTGGAAGGAGTACCTGGTGAGAGGCATGCGGAAAACCACCAGCTGGCAAGAACCCATAGTGTGGGAGACCACAAACCACGGCCACCCCTGGGAGAGAGTGCTATGAAACCACTAAGTAGTCAACTAAAGAACAAATCGAGCTCTTTGAAAACAAATCAGTTCTACAACCATGGTCTCTGGGGGTTTCAATTAATTCTAAGGCTGATGGTTTTATGTTCACAGAACTGACCCTGAGTCTCCATGAAAGTTAAACTACATTCTGAGAATTCTTAGAAGGAAAGAAATTGTAGCCTATTTAGGACTGTTTTAATCAGCACAGGCAAAAAGGATTTTCATGACGGGCCTATTTTAATTTCAGGCTGTAGTTTTCAACCCTTTATTTTCTGACCAAAAATCATTTGCATGCATAAAACTCATTTAAGTAGGATATTAGTACTCTGGGAGTCCTCTAGAAAAATGTGAATCCAAATCTCTGTTCAAATGAGGGCATCTAGAATCTGACAAGCTTGTTCCCCATGACATCCTTCCTGTTCATGGTTTTCCCCACGTTGTTCACATCTCCTTTCCTTGCCCTGCATACCCTCCCCATGACATTCAGGTTTTCCCAGGGATACTACATTATCTCCAATTAGTAGCTACACCACTAGATCTCATACCTTAATAAAGAAGCATATTTATCACAAAATTTAAAATAATATTTTGATTCATGTATTTTAATAAGTGGCCTTTATAATCTTATGTTTCACTTAATGCATTTGAGAAGGGTTCCTCAGACAGTCAACAAGATTCAGGTACTATAAAAGGTTAAGGACTTCTTGTTATTTTGAATGCATGAATAAATGAGTAACAGAAACAAAATGATATTGATATTTAGTGGTACATTCTATCTATGTACATTTTTTTAAATACAGATCACCTCATTTCCCAAAAATGCTAAACAAATATGGTAGTGCTCTGTTAAAGATACAATTTACCTGCTTTGGCCCTCCCTGGTGGTGCAGCGGGTTAAAGCACAGCACTAAGAAACTAAATCCACTTCAGCATGAGTTCATTCCCCACCCCGGAGGTGATCCACCTGGTACAGCAGGCCTCTCCTGACCTGCCCACTGCTCCCCTCAGCAGTGTACTTCATTGATCTGCCAGTTCTGCTCCCCGCTCTGTCGCTGGTGAATACTCTCACCACCCCTTGCACCTCTGGCCTGTACCCCAGTTCTGTGTGAATAAATAAATAAATCTAAAAAGAAAAAAAAATGTAAAGATACAATTTACTTGTTTTTCTGGTCCATATTTGATTAGTGGTAAGGAATCCTATAATTACATAATGATTACACAATAATTAAAACATTTATATTCTGGTTCCACACTGAGTGGACCTAGATTCCATAGTAAGAGGAAAAACAAACCTCAAGAGATTCATTTCATTCTGCATTTCCCATGTTGAGGTCCACAGGATGTTGGTTCTGCATAATATAATTGATAAACCATACACTAGGAAGAAAAAAAAGAAGAAGAAGAAGAAGAGGGAGTGAGGGGAAGGAAAGAAAAAGAAAACAAATCAGGGTGTTTTCAGTCAAATTAGGTGAAATTCCTGGTTCAACCTATGATAAAGCATTGTTTTGTAACTGTCATCTATGTGCACAGAGGGTCTCTCAGAAGAAAGAAGAGAATGTGCTTTCCAAATCTACTTCTCATGAGTATCACATGCTATAGAAAGACTGATCCTGTCCAGTCCTCTCAATATGCATCTGCAGAAATCATGGTCCAAAGAGGTAAATGGCATGCCTGAGGCCAGCCAGCTGTTGGGGAAGTGCAGCCAGAACTGGAACCTGCCTCCTGGCTCCTACTCAATGACTGTTCCAACTCTCCCACCATGCCAATTAATTAAGAGTGCAGGTGCCCGCTGCATAGAGAAGAGCAATGGTGACAAATGAAAAAAAAAAAAAATCATCTGCCGACGGACTATTGGAAATAAACATCTGAATGGGGAAAGGTGAAGAGACAGAAGTAATTTTTCATGTTCTGCTTATATGAAAATTCCTGACATCTGTCTTTGTACCTATCTTCTGCATGAAGAAAATCTTTCCTTTCAGCTCTGAAAGGTCTGTAATATTTGGGGTAGGGTGAGATTTGGGGAAAGCATGGTCCTTGGCATGAGGCAGCACAGGTCACCAAGTTCTACATTTGAATAGGAAGCAGGTGGTGGTAATGGATTTTCTACCTTTCCAATTGAGAAGCCAAAGATGAGGGTATGGCCCCAACAGCTGCCTTGGAGAACCATTACAAACTTCATTAACTGTAGAGATGACCTTTTTTTTTTTTTTTTTTCATTCACATCTACAAGTTACTTTTTTTTTTTCTCCTCCTAAAATAGTTACTGTCAGCATAATAAAGCAGATGAAAAGCCCACAGGATTGTGACTGTATTAATACCACACCCTGAAAGCAGCCACCTTAGTTTGCCTCATCTCCCCTCTTCCTCTACTCCTGGGATCTATTGCTAGCAGAAGCTGAGCACTGACAGCTCAAGAACATGGTGTTCTTAGTTGTAGGGTGCAGAGGATGGTCAAGACTTAGAAACCATAAGGAAAGAAAAGATGGGTAATATGAAGGAGAATTTCCACTGCTCTGAGATAAATGGCAATTTCTGGGTCAGAGAATGGCAGATTACACAAGCATGAGAAATGGGAGGGAGGGGTGAGAAGGGAGTTACACACTCCAGTGTCTAACCAAACAGTCCCCTGAAGTTAGGGACTGCATGGGTCCTTCCTTCCAATTAGAAAGCTTGGGCTAGATTTATGTTGTCTCACAATGGAAATGGTAGGAATGTTTTCAGATAAACTGTACCAGCCTTTGCTTCTACTGCAACCACTTTTCTGCAAAATTTAATAGTATCAAGATGTGTGATTGGACCGCTGCGTAATTGTTATGGGACTCTTAGAAATTCTCCTGAGAGAAGACAAAATAGTCTACCATGTCCCAACTGAAATCACAGTGTTAACAGGATTTGTGTGGAGAGGTGAATGGGATACACTTTGAAAAACATACTAAATTATTTGAGAACTGCTCACAAAGTAAAAGGGAGAGAAAACAAACAAACAAAAAAATCCCACAGCTTCTCATCTGAAAGAAACACACCTCTGAATGTGGAGGTCCCCAAGTTCTATCACTGAGGTTAAAAAAAAAAAATTAGCAAAACAACAACAACAACAAAATTTCTCTCTAAAAGGCTGGCTGCTCTATAGAGTAAGCTAAAGCAGGTCAGCTCAGCTATAATTCTAACAGGAAAAGTCAAATCCTTATTCAGAGATAATCCAGTCTCTAGGTATTTCACTTTTCAGAAAAGTCTCTTTCTCCTCACCTTTTAAGCTGGGTGACTTGGAATTACCCTTCTGGAGAAACTCAGTAAGATTTCTCCTTCTGTCTTTTCATAAAGACAGCAAGTTCAGAGCCCCCCAAACCCCACCCCCACCCCGTCCCGGTTTTCAACCTGCAAGGAGGCAAAGGACTTCCTCCCGGCGGACTCTGCCTTCTTGGGTCTCCACTTAGTTTGTCCTTCAAAGTCCGGGGAATGACTGTTCCATAATTCTCTCACCTGATTAATTCTTAACTATAAGCATAATTACACTCTCCAGAAGGTAAATCGGTCTTATAAATCAGTCGTCGCTGACAGTTCAGTATGCACAGCGCAATCGACTTGGGTGTGAAGGGGAATGATCGCTAAAGCGAAACCCTCCACAGGCGACCCAGGAGGACGCCACCACCTCGGACAATGGGGCAAGCAGAAGGCAGCCCTAGGTTTGCCAAGGGTGCCATTTCCTTTTACAACAGAGGCTGCAAAGGGGAGATGGGGAGAGGGCTTAGGCACTTCCCTATTAAAGCTGCACTGAACTCTAGCCTTCTGGCAAGCCGCGGCAAGCCGCCAATTCCAAGTGTGTGAGCTTTAATCTGCTCTGGCCTGATGGGCTCTGGAGTCCACAGGGAGCTGGGAGGCATCCATTACGCAGGACCGAGGAGATGAGCGTCTAGGAAATATGTTAATGCCGCAGTCCTCCCGCAGCCCGCCCGTGCCCTTGCCCTGCCTGACAGCCTCAGAAAAAGCGACATTTCAGGAGAGTGTCCCTCCTATCAGGGCATCAAAAAATTCACTTCTAGTCATTGCATTGAACTTTTTTTTTTCTTTTTTGAGGACTGTAATGAGCAATTCATTTGTTAAATATGGGAGGATTTTTTTTGGAGGGTTGGTTCTTTTTCAGTCCTGGGAGAGGTTGGTTTTCGTGCACAGAAAACCCCACTTTAACCATTTAAACAATGTAACCACTAAAAAGGGGTATTTTTAAAATTAATACGTGAACTATTAAAGTTACATATTTAAAAATCTATTTTTCCTTAAGCATTTAATTTCCCACCTATATAATTTATTCTATTCACAAATGTGACAAAATTTAGCAACAGTTTTATAAGGAAGACTGCGTAGTAATTGGTCCCATTTACAAAAAAAAAAAAAAAATTAAAGTTCAAATATTTCAAATTGCCTTTATCGAATGAATATATCCTACTTCCCTTTTAAATTCTTCAGCTGTCTAATTGACACTTTCCTAGTTATTTTAATATTGTAATCCTGATAAACTCATACCAAGGTGAACCCCAAAGTTCTCTTAAATGTCCCATACTGAATATAGGTTTAGTGAGATGTGAACTAAAATGAACAACTATGACTAGTTTCATAATCAATGTGTTTCATTGCCATTGAAAATATCCTGTTCTCCCCATAGGCTGAATTCTTCAGTGTCATAATACATTCGTGGGTCAGTAAGTCCCTTAACAACAGGGGATTATGTTCTGAGATGGGCTTAACTGGGTAATCCTGTAGCTGCCTGACTGTCAGAGTAAAATGGCACAGACCTGGGTGGGGTAGCCTGGTAGCCTCACTTCTATGCTACAACTGGGATCACTGTCTTGTACAGTCCATCATTGGCTAAACATTAAATGGCACACAAGTGCACTTAAAGTATAAAAGTATACTAAATGGAATACTATCTTTGCATTAGGTTTTCTTACATATTTCTATACTTATTTCTAAATCTTCCTCAATTTAAAATTTTCTTACTCACGAAGGGCAAAAAAAAAAAAAAAAAAATCGGGTCCCGGTGTCGGTGTTGCAGCAGGTTAAAGCACAGCACTAAGAAGCTTGAGCCCATTCTGCATGAGTTCGATCCCGGCCTGCCCCAGAGGTGACCCACGTGGCACAGCAGACCTCTCCTGAGCCCGCTGCTCCCCTTAGCAGAGTACTTCATCAGTTTGCCTGTTCTGCTCCCTGCTCTGTCTCTGGTGAAGCCTCTCACCCTCCGCATCTCTGGCCTGTACCCCAGTTCTGTATGAATAAATAAATAAATCTTAAAAAAAATACATATTAGATATAGGCTTGGGATTGCCTTGCTGAAAGTATGGTCTCATATGGCTGAGGCTATGGGTCACCCTTTCTGGTCTGTCATCAGTAGCAGCTATCACAGTAAGTGGATAAACAACTTCAAAATCTAATGGACAAGGTAGCCATGTAGCCAAGATTCTTTGGTTTTGAAATAAATCATTGCTTAATGTTCAAGCCAATTTAGACTCCACAAATATACTCAACCTGACTATACTATTCGTGAACATTTCTTTTACTTCTAAGTTATATATGATTTCTAGTTTAAACCTAAAGTTTAAAACAAAAAACCAGGAAAAAAAACTTTTTATAATTAAGGAGAAGTTGAAACACTCACAAAATATGACCACAAAACTTCATTTTCTCTATGTGTCCTTTGCCCAGTTCTAAAACCAGCAACTCTGGACCAGGTATGCCCCTTTCTCATTCTTCTTCGCTTCCTTCTCCTGAATGATGGTCAAGCAAATTTAGATGCCAGATGATTTTGTCCATTAATAAAGGATGAGGGCTTTTTAAAAAGTGATTTATCATTACTACATGTGAGAAAATACCTTAACATTATCAAATACCCTGTGCTTGAGGTTCTGATACTTTCATAAATTTCATTAATTTGTGGTACAGTTTGTTTGAATCATGATCTGAAGGTTAAAAAAAAAATCCCACTCACGGTGACTTTTAAGTGTCCTGTTATGTGTAAGACCTTCCTCCTATTTTTTTCTTGCAATTTATTTATTGATGAAAAGAATGCAGCCTATAAAGTTTTTATTATTATAGTTTTTGCTGATTGCATTCCTTTTGTGTTGATTTGAACATTTTCCTATCTCTATTACCTGGTAAATTTAATTTTACGTTCAGACTAAAGATGTTTCATTCATATGGAAGCACATAAAGTCTATCTATGGGCCTCTGTCTGTCTTTGATGTTAGGAGAAAATGAGGACGAATACCTAGATTCATTCACTCTTCTGTGAAAAGAAATGCCCCTCTTTGTTTGTCTATCCACCAGCACAGTTCACAGGAAGGGCAAAATAAGTCTTTAATCTGTTCCTATATTTACCAATTTTCAAAACATCATGTTATTACAGGAGAATCCTCCACTGATGATCACCTAATTCTCTTCTTCATTATAAATTTACAGATTTAAACAATAAAAGATGTAGCCCCATTTTTAGATGCCTTGTTCTCCAAAGAAAAATTATCACTCTGAGCCTTCCCTGATTGTGCAAAGGGTTAAAGTGAAGCACTATGAAGTATACACAGCCACTGCAGCACAAGTTCAATTCCTGGCCAAGGATCTGATCCACATGGCACAGAAGACCTCTCCTGTCTCACCCACTGCTCCCCTCAGCAATGTACTTTGTCCATCTGCCTGTTCTGCTCCCCACTCTGTCTCTGGTGAATCCTCTCACCCTCCACGCTTTTGGCCTATCCCCCAGTTCTTATATGCATAAATAAATAAATCTTTAAAAAGGAAATCGCTTACCAGTGATTTCATGCCTCAGAAACTTTGACATTAGGAGAGAGTTGATAGGAAAACATTGTGAGAAAGGACCATTAGGAAACGTTCAGACCCTGCACTCTAAACAAGGAAACTATTGCCTCTTTACCATTGCTGTAGCTAGATAGAAATATAAATGTTATTAGTGGTTTTTATTTACCAGGCCCTGTTCAATGCCTGTTTTACTAATTTACATTATACTAATACATATTAACTAATTTAAAACTTATGTTGCTAAAATTATTTATCCGCTTTTTAGAGATAAATACGCTGATATAATATATTCATAATTCAGTAATGCACCCACCATTATCCAGCAATTAAGTAGAGAGGTTAAGATTCCATTTCAGAACCATATTTTCTGACAGTAACATGTTTTTGCTTTTGAAACTTCCACATTGTAGAAATTTCAATAATGAAGTAACTCATCACTGTTTTGAATAGCAAGGAATTTTAAATCCCTGCTGGCATTGATAAAATAAGGAAAGCGATTCATACAAACCAAGGACTAGAGCAATCAAAGATATTATTTCTGGCAAAGAGAAAAGATGATCTTATTTAGAAATGTAATAAAGAACTTTAGGATGAAAGTACAGTGTGAACATTTTAAAAACATTCAGAAATTAAAGATAATTGGAAACCATCATGGTAGAGTAGAAAATTTTAGTTGGAATCAGATACATTGAAATATAAATCCAGCCTCTCTGCTTACTAGCAATGTGTCCTTGACATTTATTAATAGCTCTGAAGCTTGGGTTCCTTCCTGTAAAATGGGATGAGTAAACCAATCTCTTTATTCAATTACTGAATTACTGGATGATGCCCTGTATATATTCAATAAAAGGTGACTTCTGAGATTTTAACTTATGGAGTATTTTAATATTTCATTTCTTGTGTTTTTCAGTTAACTGAGTTTTTAAGCTCTCTTGGAGAAAATTTAAAAAAACCTGAGTTAGTCTCTGGAAATAAGCTTTGCTTCCTTTAAATAAAGGATAGTTAGTTTTTTCAATTTATTCTGGGTCCGTTTTTTTGTTTGTTTGTTTGTTTGTTTTGTTTTGTTTTGTTTGTTTTCTTTCTTAATTTCTGTCCAGTCTTTTAGGAAATAAAGGAACAAAGAAATATAAGGCAACACAACACATACACTGTGAGTTAAAAGAGACTAGATAAGAGAAGGCCCTGCAGACTGCCGTAAGAGCTCCTGGAAGCTGTGCATCAAAATGATATCCAGATCCCTGTCATCACACCAACTCTTTGCCTGCCAGTCTTCTCTTACCATCAAGTTCGGCATGAATGTCCCCGCAAGTAAGCAGAGCTCAATTACAGGTAATCAGCCTAGGAACCTAAACAAAAGCCTTACAACAGTGTCAGACGCTGGTTTTCTACCTAAAGGAACTTTTAAAATGGAACTCAGACCCCACAGTTCCACTTCCAAATCCCATAAGGGAAGTAAGGAGAGGGAAACAATATTCTCCTTTGGAAGCAGGAAGACAGAAATCAGCATTGTAGCAAGTTATTGTGTGGCCCATGGGGATATGGCAGGCTCTGAGGAGCGCCCAAGCCGTCCATTTTATGACGATATGGTTTCTGGCATTTTTCTGTTTTACCTTCTATTTTACCCTGTTTAAAATGTAAAGATGGAGGGAAAAAATCAAGTTTTATTTCATTTTCCATTTCTAGCTCCTATGATGTAACTTATCACAAAGTAGGTGCTCACTAAATGATTACTGAATAGTGAACCAACCATGTGGATGACAAGGATAATTTATGTGCTCTGTGAAAGAACTGGTTGCTCTTGAAAGCTAAGGTAAAAGGAGTTTTGCGAAATGGCATAACCCATCTTGAAAGGGGGACTCAAGAAGTCATAGGGTGATTGTGTGAAAAACCACTGGCTGTCTCCCAATATCCACTCCTCTTTTACAAGTCATATAATATTTAGCCAGGCTCAGGTGTATCTAAGGAAAAAAAGACAACTTTCCCCCACATCTCTTGCAGCTTGGTGTGATCATGTAATGTATTCTGGCCAATGGCATTTTTTAAATAGATATGGGACTATTGTGTACCTATCAAGGGAATAAAGAAACAATCTTACATTCCTTCTTCCTAGCTGGAATGAGGTTAAGACAGTGAACCATCTTGAGTCATGCTATCCAAGCAACACTCCATGACTGGTAAAAGTCAAGAGCTGGGTGAGTGTATGCTTGATTCTATCTGACCTCTCAAGCAATATTAGACTGCTAAGACTGATGAAAAATCATAAAATCGTTGTCATTGTGGGTCGTGATTACAATAACTGAATCCCTATCCTAACTAAACTGGCAATCTCTCATTTCCCTGCTTTATTAAGACTGATACAGCAAATAAATAAAAATCAAAACAAAATATGGTATACTTAACCAGTAAGAAAAACAAGGAAACCCTGAATCCTGTAGATTCCATATCTATTTTTTTTCCAAAGCCCCCCTTCACCCTACCTCCCATAATTCCAGTGCCACTGACTCTTGGTGACCTGAAAATAAACTCACTGCTTCCAATTCTTTTTATTTTAATATTATTTATTCATTCATACAGAAGTAGGGTATAGGCCAGAGGCACAGGGGCAGTGAGAGGATTCACCAGAGACAGAGTGAGGAGCAGAACAGGCAAACTGACGAAGTACACTGCTAAGGGGAGCAGTGGGTTCAGGAGAGGTCTGCTGTGCCATGTGGGTCACCTCTGGGCTTGGGGATTGAACTTACACTTAAGTGGCTGTGGCTAGCTTGCAGTGTTGTGCTTTAACCTGCAGCACCACCAGGAGGGCCACTGCTTCCAATTCTAAATCCTTCTAATAAAGCCATTGCATTCAAAATGGATTTTTTATGAAGAAATATTAGCTCCTTTAACTGCTCAAGATGTTTTAAAGATCCCCCAATACCTTCATATATACTTCCAATCCATATAGGTATGGTTCCAGACCACTGTTTATGATCTTGTCTCAGCCTTCTTTGCAGTCCATATTCCCTTGTGGTCCCCTCACTTCCAACCCCACTGAACTACCCACCATTGCATAACTCCACACACCATTTCCATGTCTTAAGTGTGCTCTCCCTATTGATTTGCGAAGCATGTCCATCAATGTGTTTTATGGTAACTGTCTAGTTCATCTTCCTTTTCTCTGATTTTCCTCAAAAAACATTCTTTCACTGTATTCTCAGAGAACCTTCTAGACACCACTAGATTGGGATTTAGACTGCAAGCTTATGTATCTGCTCCTCTTGACTAAATCTTTACATGCTTTGAAGACAGGTTCTGTGAATCCATATTTTTTCATCTCTAGTACTTAGCACCATATCTACCCTAGACACTCAGTACAGAACAGCCACTCAGTAAATGTTAGATAGATGAGTGAGATTTAATTACACAACTCTCCCCATGTCAAAAATATCTCCCTTTATTCACACTAGCATTTTTGGCTTAAAATATCTGGAATATGGACTCAACTCTCCCTTTTCACTTTAATCTATAAGTCAAATTAGGGCAGTTCCAGAAAGGACAGGCAGCATCTACAAAGGACCTCTGCCCACACTGACCACTTAACCAATTCAGAGGACGCCCGTCTGGAAGCAGAGTCACTGCCTTTGCTAATGCAGAAATCTAAATCAGAACAGACGGGTTTCTGCAAGCTTAGAATTCTTACTAAAAACTGTTAATAGCAGCAGAAGAGCAGAGGAAAAACTGTCACCATTATATGCAAAAAAAAAAACAACTTTAATTGGCAAAATTAAACTTCTAATAGTCAAAGCTATATCAAGGTGGTTGAACTCCTTTTGGAGCTGAAGTGACTTGGATAATAGAAACCACATCTGATGTATTTTAAGGTCTTCTGTTACCATATGTGCTCCACTTCTAGTGACAGATGGGTATTGATATTTTTTTTCCTCAACTGCACAAAAGCTAGCTGAAGCATATGCAAAACTCTTAATGGCATTAAAGTTTTGCCAATTAAAAACATGTTCAAGCATTTGATACAGTACTTGATAACATGTTTCACAAGTTCCATGCTGAATTTTAAGTCATAATTTTTATTACATTGTTTGTCAAGCTAGTGTGACTAAAACAATGATCACATGGGTCATATTTTCAGCCCTTTAACCATGTTGGCACCTGTCAGATTTAATAATAAAAAAAGAGTAGTTTTAAATACTTAGAAAAAAAATATTAAGTTATAAATAGTGTACCTAAAAGGAGATCAAGATGCAAGTTTTCATTGTATCTCCTCCATCCTGAAGATAAGCAGATTTGGATGGGGGAATAAGCTATCAGCAGAAAAGTATGTGCCAACTGATTCTCCAAAATTATGTTTTTTTGAACTAATCAAGAGATTTAGAGTAATTCCTGTTGGATGGGATGATTTTCCATAGCCAGATTTGTGGTTAGTTTGTTTGTTTGTTTGATGTAAACATTTTAAGTCTTTTATTTGTCCCTTGCTCCTTGAGCTGAGCTGTTTCTCTGGATATTTGATAGAGATCTTGTTAAAAAAAAAAAAAAACATTTTACCATTTATCACCTTATTTTTCCATTATTTATGTAAAATTAAAAGACTCAGTGGGCTTCTTTCTAAAGATAGTGGAAATTTTCAGATGGTCCACTTGTTTGTTTGTTTGAAGGATTTACAGACCAGAGGTGCAAGGGCAGTGAGAGGATTCACCTGAGACAGAGTAGGGAGCAAAACAGGCAGATCGATGAAGTCACTGCTGAGGGGAGCAGTAGGAAAGAAGGAGAGGTCTGAAGCACAATGTGGATCACCTCCAGGGCTGGGGATAGAACTTTCACAGAAGTGGCTGTGGCTAGCTGGTGGTGCTGCGTCCTAAATGTAGCACCACTAGGGAGAGCCCAGGCCTATATGTTTTAACAGGTTTGCAGTCTTCCTTGACAACCAATTTCATCACCCCTTTGCCAAGCTGTTACCTCTTTGGTAATGACCTCAAGAAGATATTAGGAGAGGAAGGAAAATGAAAATGAGAAATAGATCAATAAAAAGTTCCCAAATGAGTCAGCACATGGTTATTTTTAAATTTTTCCAGAATCAATCAGGCAAATTTATGGAAGTAACTTTTGAAGTTAACTTCAGTGAATCAGGATCTGCAAAGTGGTGAAAACAGTTGCTAAAAGCCCCAGTCAATTGACATACCCTTGATTAGAACTCTTATCTTCCGGGCCCTCCCTGATGGCTCCAAGGGTTAAAACACAGCACCATGAAGCTAGCTGACGCCTGTTCACAGAGAGTTCAATCCCCCGCCAGAAAGCTGACCCACATGGTGCGGCAGACCTCTCCTGACCCAACCCGTCCACTGCTCCCCTCAGCAGTGTATGTCATCAATATACCTGTTCTGCTCCCCGCTCTGCCTCTGGTGAATTGCCTCACTGCCCCAGTACCTCTGGCCTGTACCCCAATTCTGTATGCATAAATAAGTAAAATCTTTTTAAAAAGAACTCCTATTTTTGCACTGTTGCAAGGAAGTTCATCTTTTGTGCCATACTACAGCATACTTCCCTGCCTCCTAGAAACTGCTGTTCTGCCTTTTTAAATTGAACAATCACTTTAAAGATTTAATACACTGACATTCTGCTCCACGGGAGAAAGATAATCCTGATGGTAGGAACTAAAAAGTCATACAAGATCAACAATGACAGCTGTGAGAAAAGATCATGGATGTCTCAGGTTAAAAAAAAAAGACTACACTTACAAACTGGAATATTATACTATCCTCTGCAATGGTTTGGTAAGACTTAACATTTATGAAGGTGTTGGGGACCGAGGCCGGCATCTGGCGTCTGTCAGCAGTCATAAAAAGGTGAAATGGAGTCCGGATAGAGAAAAACATCTGGGTTGTAAAAGGCATGTGGGAAGAACTCCCTGCCCCCACCTTTTCCTTCTCCTCTTTCTTTTCTCACCCACCTATTATCAAAACACTGCTCCATTCTCGCCCATTTTTGCCCCTTGCGAGAGTCACCGCCGTCAAAACATCCCTGCATGTCTAGTGTCCATTGGCTTTCTCCCTGCCCGACTTCTGCATCTCCCACCTCTTGTATTTTATATAAACTAGATAAAAACAAAATAAATGCTCTCTCTTTGTTCTGATACACGCGTGTGACTGTTTCTTTTTGTTCGCCGGACCTGGGGCTCTGACTCCCTGGCCTTGCAGGTCAAGGCCCCCGCATTAAGGGTAGTCAAATGACTGTCATCCAAAATTCCTGTTTATGTGACTGATTAACTGATTATGAGCAGTGGCAATATTCTTAAAAGACAGTAGACTGAAAAGGAAGAAAAGTCAAGAGTTCTTCAGCCTCAGTTCACTTTTTGCAGGCAAAAAAAGTCTCAGCAGCCTGTTCCTGTTCCATAACACGCATCGCTGAGTTGCTAGGCTAGAGTTTTTACAGAGACCAACAGAATTTTTCATTCCAGTCTAACCATGGAAATGTTGCCAACATCTTCAAGCCTGAACTCTGCAGGAATGAGAGAACAGTTGGCTCCTGCATCTGAAATAGGCTCTGGCAATGGTGATGCATGTAGCTAGGTCGCATTTTGCAAAATAGAAGCCATTATCTTTAGCATATCAACCAGACAAAATTAAATTGTAATTACACGGAGACATCCAAAAGCAAGCTATTTTGTCTTCAGTTAGATTCAAAGAAGTGTAATCGAGATTACCAATTTGAAAAGAAGTTTAGACAAGCAATAAACGTGGCTAGAAGAAACATAGAATTAGAAATTTAAAAACCACCAGTCTGAATTTTAATGACTGGTAAATAATATTTTGAAACCCAAGTAATGTACTACAATGCATTTTTTCCAGCTTTAGATTATAAAAACGGGGAGTGAATTTTCTTTAAGTTTCACTGACTAATTAACCAAATTCTTCCATTAATAGATTTAAATTTGCATTTTAAGAAATAAATATAAAATTACTTGAACTCATAAAATGCAAGGGATTCATACACTCAGAAAATTGCTTACACAAAGAAATATATTAACGCTATTTTGCTCTGCAGATCTTTAATATGAGAATTAGGCCTCTGCTGAGAGAGAAAAAAACATTTTAGAATAGATAACAATCAAATCAGCAACTGTGGATACTTTAAAGGAATAACTTGTATCTATTTAAAATGCCAAGAAGAAAAAGCAAAGAGAAGGTCATCCAGGGGTACTTCCCAATAGTCAAATCCATCCTAAGGGAACTTCCACAGTTTTCTGTTTTACTACACTTGATTAGACTCTGATCAGTAGAGTTAATAGCTAGTTAACTTTGGCAACCTTAGTCTAAAATATTGACTGCCACACTTGAAAATGAACTGCAAGGGAGCTTTTTGAAAAATTCTACCTCTTTTAGCAATCTCTAATGAAGGACTGTACTGGTCAACCTAGCAGAAGTTGACCAGCAATTCCCTTCAGGACAACAGCTCTAAAGAGAATTCATTTCCTGAAGTGTGACTACTATAAGCTATGTCAACTAAGACATTTTTGTGAACCTTCCCTCCAAAGTCTAGCTATGTGTAACTTATATAGACATACACGCACTCTCCTCAGAAGACACAAATAACATTTTGCAAAAATGTTAAATCAGGTACCACAAAAGAATATCAAAGGAATTTTAGATGTTATATTATTCATTAAGTGGCTGATGTTACCTTCATATTCATAAGAAGTTAATCATTTCTGTAATTATTTATTTTTGCGTAAATGTCACAAATAAAACAATACACTCATAAAAAAAAATGCTGAAATGTTTCTCTCAGGATAGGCACCATCCCTCTTCTAACCATAAGCTAAAGAAGCCCTTTCTACCACTTGGGTTAACCATAGATATACATGTGGTACCACCTTGATGGACCCAGGCACTGTGTGCCTTACATATAAATAACCTCAATCTCCCCTTGACTGACCTTTCATCATCCATGTTTTCATCTTTACACCAATTTGTTCCTCAGTTCCAATTTGATCTCCATAGTAAATCCAAGTTACTGGATGCAGCCAGAAGGCCCTCCATTTATCACCTCTACCAGGTCAATCTGAGAGTGTGACAATCTGTAATAGTCCTTGTAAATAAACAGAAAGCTAACATTTGAAAGAGATAAGGCAGCTGCCAAAGTTGGACAGTATCCAAGACAGTAAGTAGTTTAGTCAGTAGGAGAAACTTGGTTTCAAGAGCATCCGCGGTATAAAGCTTCTATAGACACTAGAAAGAAAGTGTATATGTAAGTTCATCCTGAATATAAAAATTTTGCTGAAAATAAACTTAGCACAAGACTAAAGGCAGCTGGCTTTTTTATTTTTAATTTTTTGTCTTATTCATACACTTACAAATAGCTTAACTAACAAATGCACCAACTCATTCTCTAGTCTGGATTTGAGTTACACTTGGCCTTGACAAATACTGTCCAGATGTTGGCAAAATTGTGCCTGCTTTCAACAGAAGGTCAATAAACTGAGAAAACTGGCTTTGTGTTTCCTACAAATTTACTGATCCAAATCCTAGAAATGAAATTAAATCACAGTAGGGATAATAAGGGCTTACGCTCAGGAGGAAGAGCCAAATACTTTTTTTTCTTGCATTCTCCATGCACAACTATAATTTCTCTAGAAATTAATTTACATTTTATAGAGGGTTGTTAAGTATTAAGGAGATAAGAGGAAGAATAAAGCAATGATGGAAAGGCTAGGGGGAGAAGAGAAAGAAAGTATGTGTCAGGAGACCAAAAAGATACAGGATACAAAGCAAAGTCAAACCATACTAAACAATGAGTATCCCCAGTTAGACTCAAAACAACTATCCAGAACCCCCACTCATTCCCCTTTTCATTGCTCATGTGTATATTCTTACAATTGTAGGGCCCATTTGTGCCTTATTTTCTTGACCTTTATGGCAATGTCAGGTATTTTTCTCAAAGACCCCAATGCTTAGGATTCTAAAGCCAATTTACTGAATCAGAAAAATGTAGTGTCACAAGACACCTCTCAGTATCATTTGATAATCTTTAAAGCTATCTTAATCCAACTAAACACTTTTTTTACACTGGGCACTGAACTGGGAAATTTACATTAAAATGTTTCTAAACCTTTGTCAAAAGCAAAATGAAGCACTCACAAATACGTAGCATGTCCACACACCAAAACACAAATGAAGTATTCCAAAAAAGATAAACCCATCCATATGCACATGATACAGGGAAAATAAAGCAAATCACTAGGAGAAAGGATCAACAGGTCAAATAAATCCCCTTAGCACTCACAATATGAAACTATACAACAATCAAATAATCTATAATGTAAACTGCTAATTATTACAGAAATTAAAAACAGATTAGAAGACACAGTAGAGGAAAAATATATACCCCTTAAAACTAAAGCACTTGAATGCAAAAAGATAGAAATTTTAAATGAAAAATGGCCATCAAATGTACATACAGATACAACAGAAAGATGAAATTATATTAGTCAAAGCTAAAGCTATAGGAAAGAAACTATTTGGAGTATAGTACATGGTAATAAAAAATGGGAAATGGGTCCTCCTTGGAGGTGCAGCGGGTTAAAGCATAGCACTAAGAAGCTAAAGCCACTTCAGCATGAGTTTGATCCCTACCCCCCAGAGGTGACCACATGGTGTGGCAGACCTCTCCTGACCCTTCCGCTGCTCCCCTCAGCAGTGTACTTCGTAGATTTGCCTGTTCTGTTCCCCACTCTGTCTCTGTCTCAGGTGAATACTCTCACTGCACCTAGGGCCTGTATCCCAGATCTCTATACATAAATAACTAAGTGTTAAAAAAATGGGAAATGTGCCAGATGGTAGAGAAATGTAAGATAATATACGGAGCAATCAACATATAGTAATTGAATAGTCAGAAATTTAGAGAATTGAGAAAGGTAACATTTAAAAAACTACTGTTAAGATTTTTACTTTTAACTGAAGTAAACATAATGATCTAAGTGTTCAAGAGAAGTAACTTGAGTATAAAACAAGAAAAGTGAAAAAAATACCTTGATATAATATTGTAAAATAGCAGAACTTCAGAGATGAAGATAAAAATCTTAAAAGCAACCATGGAACATGCAGAATACCTAAACAAATAATCAGGAAACCTTTGAAAAATATCTACAAAGTGGTGAGGAAAGTTGCTATCAAGAAGGAGGAAAATTTTCTTTAGATGTATTCAAATGTAGGCTGAAAGATTTGACTACTCACAGGTCCTAAGGAAAGAAAAGGACAATGGGTGGGTGTGGGAAATAAGAGAAGCAAGACATTCACAAATGTTTTGGCACAAATAGTCACCAGGTATAAATACTCATACTAGTAATAGCTAACTGGTAAACAGTAACGGGATAATAAATGGAAGATGAAGATGGGATATCAGAGATGAAGTTGCTTGGGAGTGGTCTAGAAATAAGAAGGAGTGGTCTAGAAATAAAAATTTTAGGCTTTTTCCAATCAACTATAATTATTTAAAAATTGATAACTACCAAAAAATGGAAGCATAATATAAACAATAAAAAAAATAGAGGAAAAAGAAGACATAAAGAAATCTAACTCAATAGAAGGAATGAGAGGCCTATAAAAGAAGCATATAGAGGGCCCTCCCTGGTGGCACAGCGGGTTGAAGCACTGCACTTAGAATCTGAAGCCGCTTCTGGATGGGTTCGATTCCCGCCTGCCCCGGAAGTGACCACATGGTGGGGCAGACCTCTCCTGACCGCCTGCTGCTCCCCTCAGCAGTGTACTTCGTCGATCTGCTTGTTCTGCTTCCCACTCTGTCTCTGGTGAAGCCTCTCAACGCCCCTGAGCCTCTGGCCTGTACCCCAGTTCTGTATGTACAAATAAATGAATCTTTAAAAAAAAAAAAAAGCAGCATATAGATAGATAGCTAGACAGACAGACAGACAGATATGCATGACTGTTGGAGAGAAAGGATGCCCTGAACAAGTTCCATAGACAAAGGTTTTGTGGGCCGCACCCCCACTCCAAACCAAAGAGATCAAGACACCAGGAACCACAAATCCCAGTATGTCATCATCACAGAACAGAGAATGCTGGGAACTCAGGGTGTGGTTAAGCAGCCAGGTCCTGTGTGTAACCAGACACGTGGGCCTTGGGGGTCTGCTGGCTCTGGCTTTTCACTGGCTCTCAGTGTGCTACTGGGATTCCAACTCAGCAAAACTGATAGGATGCATTCATCAATTTATCTCTCTCTTTCTCAGTGAGTTATTCATTTCTTCATGTCCCCTTCTTTTGTAAATAAGCCCTTTATAAACCTTTTTTGTGTACCTGCTGTTGCATCCTACTATAAGTCCCTTTTAAGTACAAGGGGGAGGACCCACAGTCAGGTGACCCATTTCAATTTGGGGTTGTCCTGTCATATGACAACATAAAAAAAAAATCATTAACTGAGATAAATGGCAGAAATATTTCAAATACATAAGTAAGCACAATAAATATTAACACATTAAGCTTATCTGTTAACAGATTCTCAATCTGAATAAAAATAATATTAATATTAAACTATATTAATTTTATACGCCATAAAATATATGACAGGAAAGATTGAGAGTAAAGAACAAAAAAGGAGATATCAGGGGAATAATGTTCAGAAGAAAGATGATGTAGCACTATTAATATTGGAGAAAAATAGCTTTAACATAAAAAAAATTATTCTAGGATATGAAAGTGTCATTACTTAATAATAAAAGGAACACTTCACCAGGAACATTATCAATTCTGAATTGTACCCAACTTACATTATAACTATACAATGTATAAAGCAATAGTTGACAGAATTTTGAAAATAATTTTAAAAATTAAAAACCGTGACTGAGATATCATAACTCAGAAAGTAACAGGTTATACAGACCAAGCAAACCTCCAAGATATAGAAACTTTAAATAAAATAATTAATAAAATTTTTAACAAATAAGGAATATATATTCTTTGCAAGCACAGTAGTGTTTATAAACATGAAGTTGACATTTTCTATCATACATAATACTCAAAGAGTAGCAAAGGGCAAAAAACTCCCCCTTCTGAATGTGACTAGAATAACCTTGAAACCAAAACCAGAAAGCAGCACAAGAAAGAAAATGTATATCCTAATGTTACAGATAAACAGAGCTCCAAATTTCTTAAAAATTTATTAGCAAGCCAAACACATTTTTTCTGAACATGTTTGTTCACTACAAACAAACCAACATTTTGTGACCAAGGGAGTTTTACCCTAGGAATTTAGGAAAGGCTTTACTGTTAGAACTATGCCAGTGTGATTTATTACATTGTCATTTAACGTAGAAAAACAATTTGGCCCTTTTAAATATGTAGAAAAGAAATTTGAAAGCAACTAAGGAAACAGTCCTTTGTTAACAACAAAACAAAATTACAACAACAAAGAAATACTCACCTGGCAAAGTAGAATAGAATGTTATTATCTTAATCTGATTAAAAAGTCTAAAGATGAAAGATTTAAAACATTTTTTTAAGTCAGAGTGAAAAAGCAAGGTCATCTACTCTGCTTCCTCAATACTTTCAGGGACTCCTAACTAAGTTTCTGAGTAAAAGAAACACAAAGAAATAAGATGTGGGTGACTAGATTGCTTACCTAGAACATGTATATACACAAAATATTTGAACTAATGTGAGAGAGCCAAATTGCAGATCTGAACAGATATTTTAAAAGAATGAGTTCTACACAACAGCAGTAATCAACTAGAATTGTATGTAAATGAAGATTTTGTAGGGGAGGAAAAATAATTTTCCCTCTACCCTGCTAAATTCTTGACAGAGACATTCCTATAATAAAAGAGAGATTAACAGGAGAAAAGCAAAGTTTAATAATATGTATACGTTTTAGATACATGAGAGACTCAGAAAACAGTAACTTCCCAAATGTTGACCCAAACCGTCAATTTAAATATCAACATCAGCAAAGACAAAAGAAGACATTTGGGTTTGGGTGGGATTAGTAATGGAAGGCTATAAAGCAAAGCACAGTGAGAGAAGTTACGTGGTTATGTTTTATTGTGGAATAAAAATAACTAAACAGATACCATGTTTTGATGGAACCTGCTAAGCTAACCCTAAGATTCATTTGGAAAGGTAAAACATAACCAAGTTCATTTTGAAGAAGGAAAGGAACATGACATTCCAACAAAGTAAAATATTTATTATTAAACTCTGGTAATTGTTTGAAACTTGGTTGGTGCCCTTCTCAGATCCTCAGGGATATTTTTACCTGCTCCTATGATTGCTGCACCTAACTGCTGATTTCTGCACAAGTTCTCTTAGGATTGCACTTGGTCAATTAGTTTCCCCAGTAAAAAGTGTCCTGACACAATCACTACCACTTTATCTGAACCAGTGACCTTCAACTAGTACAAAAGATCAAATCCCTAACTCAACTCAAGACAGACAGGTCTTGCTAAACAATGGCTGTCCAGGAGCTCTTTGAGGGCTCTGGCTGAGGTTAGCTTTCATCTGAAGGCAGGTTCTTACTGAACTTCTCCCTCTTTAATTTTCCCCACTCCCTTACAAGTTTCTCTTAATTGTGTCCCTTAATAAATTCTTTGCACAAAAACTCACTTCATTTTCTGCTTCTAGGGAAATTGATCTAAAAGAGAGACAACTATTCAACCAAAAAAGGAAAATAATACATTGAGGAGGATATCAATAACCAGCTGAATTGAATTTTTTAGTCTTATTCTTATTTTAGTCTTAGTCTTATTCAATTCCAAAAAAAAAAAAAATAATAAAAACACATCATATAATATGTCAGTATTCATATTCCTGTATTTCATCCTTTTTTTAATGCCTTCTCAGAAAAATAGGAAAATGGCTTTCCTGGAACATCAAGATCTCCTTTTCCCATCTTTCCCTCTTCCTTCATCCTTTTCCTTGTTACTTTCCTTTCTTCTCTGACTTTTCTAAAAGAATTGTAATAATCTCAACTACTAATGGTTCCCTCATTGTTTTTCTAAATTCTAGGGTTGCCAGATAATATATAAGAAGTTCAGACAAATATGAATTTCAGTTAAACAACAAACAGTATTTTTCAAGAGACATATTTATACAAATATGCTATTTGATTTTTAGTTAAACTTCAAACTAACTGGCAGTCCTATATTTTTATTTGCAAATCTGGCAACCTCAGTAATTTCAACTTACCATAATTGTGCTTTATTTACATAGATTGTAGAGCTCACAAATAGTCTTTTTAATTAATAAATATGCATACAAAATAAGTCTGAAAGTCTTCTCACATTGTATCTGATGAACAAGGCCATCTGTCAAAGACAGAGGTTAGCTAACAAAGATGCTAGTGTCTTAGATTATTACTAGTATTAAGGATGTGGCTTTGACTAATTCAGGTGCAAGTTACTTGGATCTAAAGAACAAGATTCCCAGAGGCACAAACTAGCTTTAGACCTTGACACCTTTGTTTGGAGCAAGTTCTACAGAACCATTTACGTCTTGGTGTTTATAAATGAATTATTTAACTTTCCCTCTATCTAGGCTTAAAAATTCCTCCAAAAGAATAATTTATTTCTCATATGTCCTTTTAATTTTGTTTGTATTTCTTTCTTTAAGAAAAAAAAATCAACACCATATTATCTTTATAACATACCACAGTTCTCCATTTATTTCAATATGGTATGCTCCAGAATGTGATTATCCAAGGGCCCCTCTTTGGACCTTAAAGCCATCTACCTCCTAGTCCGTTTTTTTCCTTTTATCATTTATCTTAACAAGATTCTTAGCCACTGATTATTGTGGTAAAGATTTGAATGAGAGCAACAGAATAGGAGGTCCATTACCAGTTGATTAAGTGAAATGGAAAAAGGTAAGGTTAACCCAAAGATTAGACACAATATTATTATATTATAATGAACACTGTATTGTAATAAAATATTATTAATTTTCAAAGAAAATGACAGCATCAGTTAAATGATTAAATAGATAGGAGCTAGCATTTAGGTTCTGTGTCTATTCCAGTGGATTCTTTTATTTTCTGCTTGTTTTCCATTTTTGTCTTAACAAATTTTTAAGTTCCATTATGAAATCAGGGTATTCATAATAAAAAGTAAAAAAAAAAAAGTAAACATAAACAATCTTGTTTTTTCTACACATTGGTGTCTAAACATGCATTACAGTATTTATAAAAGAAAATTTTATAAAATCATATACATACTATTTTGAATTTTTTCTTAATATATGTGAAATATTTTACCTTCCTTTTAAATATTCTATCATATTTTTCCAATAGTTTCCCAGCACTGTATTATCTTTTTAAAAAATGAAAGCTTGGCTTTTTTGAAAATTTTTCATCCTTTGAAACTCTGAGCTTTTATCTATAAAATAGAATTTGGAGCAAGAGAAAGAAGTCTGAGCTGTGATGGAGTGTCTATGAAAAAGAGTATGTTCTTGTCAGTGTAACTAATTCTACTGAGGACTAGAGGACGGTCACAATGTGAAACTATGTTTTACAACTCCAGGGATAAAAATCAGTGAAAGGAAAGGTGAAAATGATGAAAGTCAAAGTAGTGACACTGTTAAAGATTTACCTCAATGTGTCTTTGTTGGTTAAAACTCACTGTGCTGGCTACAAGAGTAGGAAAAAAAAATGGATTCACTTTATTGCGCTCATCTGTCATAGATAATACCCTTACAAAAAAGGTGGAAGGAAGTGGTGAACTTCTAATCAGTCTGTGTACACATACAATAGGAAGGCAGTCTGGAGACCCAGCAGGACTGGGAAATGAGTGGCTGTCATAGAGAAGACAGTGGCACTCTACTGAGATCAGTGAGCACAAAGCTCCAAAGAGAGGGGCAGGCCAGCTTGATCTGTCTTTTGTGTGCAGACTGCTGGGTGTGCTGCAAGCACCTTCAGGCCTGTGGGGAGTCACATTCAAACCAGACAAATGCAATCCACTCTTCCACCAATAGCAGGAAGTAAATCTGCTCTACCCTTTCACAGATTCCACGGAGAACATATTCCCCATGTAATGGTGATGAATGGCATTGCCTCTCTCTGACCAAGAGGTATATTCCAGAGCTGCTAAGATCAATGCCGGTGTGTCAGAACAACTGTTAGGAGCAAAATCTCTAGCAATTTGTGAAAAAGCTGATTTATTTAGGCAATGTTTGTGACTTTGTCGTTGCCATCATAACAGAAGTACCAGAACAATTTCCTTATTTTATTTTTTCATATTCCTGAGAAGTACTATGATTTCAAAAACAATGATAATCTTTTTTCTCTTCTAACTCTGTATATTGCACATTCACTTATGTTCATGGCATTTAGGGAGGTTAAAGTTGAACTGTCAGCCAATAATACTATACAGTCACAGCACATGAACTGGCAAATGAAATAGTTCCAAATTCTCTGTCTTGGAATATTTTCTTTACCTCAGATGGTCAACTTTGAATCCTCTCCCCTCATACTCCCACTCATTTCACTAAACTCTCACCTGAAGTTCCTGTCTGCACCCCCTAATGAAGGGTCCCTTTGTACCTTTCTGGGATCTTAGGTGTTTTATGTCCTTTGAAAACTTTCATATGTGTTCCATACTCTTGTGATAACTCTATGAACACAGAGCTAAAGATATATATGTGAACTATTTTGCAAAAAAGGAATAGATACCTCTCTCAACCTTTAAAAATGTTCTGTCATCATCTCCACCACAGAAGTTTATTGATCTCCATGTCTTTTTTGAGAAGGAGATGGAGATCTACTTCTTCCTGATGGCTTTCCCCAGTGAAACTATGAATCCCTCTCTGTGACCTATCACCATCAACACATCACATCTAAGATATCAGGTCCTAATTTTGCCTAGGAAACTACCTGAACTGACTCTCTCGTCGCAAGCCATTTCTAAATAGTCTAGCCTGTATTCCACCAGACAAACCAGCCATTTAATGCACTAAATATTTCTTGACCTTCATGTAATACTAAACAGTCAAAAGCCTGTTTGAATTTACAATCACGCAAAACAAGATAACAAATCAGATATAATTTTCTTCTTTTGTTTCTATGGAAAATGTTTAAAATTCTAAAAGAAGAGTGTTTGGGGAATGCATTGTGAGGAAAACAGCAGAGGATGCATTTATCCCACCTATCATCAGGGTAGTGTCCTTGGGGAGGCTGGCGGGGAGTCCAATGTTTGACAAGGGAATACATGTGGCTTTGTAGACAAGGATTAGAGGCTATTCTGAGCAAAAAGTAGAACCATTCTTTAACAGGAATAAGAGAAAATAAATAAAAAGGTGGCTGGGTGAATGGTTTCTCTTTACCCCTTGGACTTTCACTGCCCATCTGACAAATCGTATCTATCCCATTTTCCAAAGTTCTCTTCCAGGCTTAGAAAGACAACTGAAATCCACTCGCATTACAGTATCTGTCACAGAAAAAGCTTCCTGTTTACACCCAGATGTGTTTGCTATTTATACAAAGCTAACTTAAAATGTGAAGTGACTGGTTAGAGAGTACCTATCTCATGCTTCATATTTCATTAAGAGTGTATGGGCATATTACGATGACCATTCCAAAGGATCATTTTTCCTATAGGCTTTGGAATCAATCATTGACCAGAAAAGAGTCATTACTGCTCAGTGAATTTTAAGAGACTATTTGGACAGTTTGCATTTCATTAATACAAGTTTGGTTTGCTAAATCCACAAGTATTGCTTTACAAGTCTTTGGATTAAAAATTAATTATGACAATTATCAGCAAATATGAAAAGTTGAGAAAATAATAAAAGCCCATCTGTCTCTTGGCTTTGGAAAGCATAGTAGTGGCAACAACTAAAAACTACCATCTTTTACAATGAGCTCATAAAGCAATCTTTCATCATGTTAGTTCTTATGTTGCTTATGCAAACTATTTAAATTCCTTCCCTAAAAGACATCAGAAATGCACTGGTATTAACATTTAAGATTGTTGATTATTGTTCAGTCCCTCTTTTTTTTTTAAGATTTGTTTATTTATGCATACAGAACTGGGTACAAGCCAGAGGTGCGGTGAGAGGATTCACCAGAGACAGAGTGGAGACAGAATAGGAAGATCAAGGAAGTACACTGTTGAGGGGAGCATTGGGCTGGTCAGGAGGTCTGCCACCCATGTGGATCACCTTCAGGCTGGGGATGGAACTCCTACTGAAACAGTTGCAGCTGCTTGCGGTGCTGTGCTTTAACTGGCCATGCCACCAGGGAGGACTCAGTCCTTCTTTAAAGATATCTTGTACACTAGGGCAAGTGAAAGATTTCTCAATGGTTCTATTTAATTAAACTTTTAGCATTCTGCCTGTAGGTAAGGCATTATGCATTATGTAAATGGAAGGAGAACACTTGTCATTTACACAAGATTATTACAATTATATTTTAAATGGTCATTTACTGACATAAATAATGTTTTCTATGAACAACCATTGTTTACAAACATGTTTTATCTTTGTCATACTGACACATTTATCACACATTACAAACCATGAATACTCAAGTTGCCTTTAAATAAAATTAAACAACAAATACTATAAAAAAAAAAATACAATTGAAAAGGCCCTCCCTGGTGGTGCAGTGGGTTAAGGCACAGCACTGAGAATCTAAAGCCACTTCCGCATGAGTTCGATTCCCGCCTGCCCCGGAGGTGACCACATGGCGTGGCAGAGCTCTCCTGACCCGCCCGCTGCTCCCCTCAGCAGTGTACTTCGTCAGTCTGCCTGCTCTGTTCCCCACTCTGTCTCTGGTGAAGCCTCTCACCACCCCAGAGCCTCTGGCCTGTACCCCAGTTCTGTATGCACAAATAAATAAATCTTAAAAAAAAATACAATTGAAGAAGTTACTTTCATCATCAACATTCCCCAAAAAGGAATTTTTCAAATGGGTAATTAAATGGATTTTGTGTTGTTACCAGGTTATTTTTATCCATGAAAAGGAATCTTCTGAATAATAAACAAATGTAATTAATGAAATGGATAACTAATAAATATGTCAGAAACAATTTCTTCTTGGTTTGTATGTATTCCAAATGTCTCTACTGGAATGCAAGTTATTAACTTAAAAAAAAAAACAAAAACACTGTGCTCGCAGTAATGGAAAAAACTATCACTGTCCAATAATATCTAGTTTTCCAATAGTTTCATAAAAATATATTTGGTAAAGCTTTTAAAGAAATTTATATATTAATTAGTACAATATATATTTGTCAACAGTATAAGAATATAGATTTTTTAACTTTTGGTTAGGTTTCAAGGAATATTCTTTACACTGAAATTTTAAAAGGTAAATAACAGAGTCTTGAAGTAGTAGTATGTCTTAAAGAATGGTCAAATTAGAATTTGTTACTTTGAAGGCTCCTGCTAAAATGTAATGAGATTTTAAATAAAGTATAACAAATCTAGATTTTAATAAATTGCTGAGTTTGGTAAATATAAGGACAGTTCTAAGATAAGAAATTATAACCAGCAGAAAATCACATAGAAGGGCCCTCCCTGGTGGCACAGAAGGTTGGAGCGTTACATTGCGGAGCCACGGCTACTTCAGTGGGAGTTCGATCCCCGCCTGTGGAGGTGATCCAGATGGCACAGCAGACTTCTCCTGTCTCACCTACTGCTTCCCTTCACAGTGTATTTCGTTGATCTGCCTGTTTTGCTCCCCACTCTGTCTCTAGGGAGTCCTCTCACTGCCCCTGCACCTCTGGCTTGTGCCCCAGTTCTGTATGCATAAAAATAAAAATCTTAAAAAAAAAAAAAAAAA